>NW_012130138.1:589453-607421 GCF_000143395.1 Atta cephalotes
TAGTGATAGTACATATATATATATATATATATATATATATATATATATATATACATATATACATACACGTACATTTTACGTCATAAATATAAAGATATTTTTATACTTAATGACATCACAATTTAATAAATACAGAAAGCCGATGAAATCACTTGCGAAGTCGCAGAACGGGCGCGAGTTTCGATGTATAAATGGACATTGCGTAGTATAATTGATAATTCGGGAGAGTTATACTATTTTAGGATTTCAGAAAGAAGAGTACTTACTTCAATTCACGTCGATCACCTTTGAAGTCTTCCGGCACCAGATTGTGCGTGACCTTGTTGATCTTTCTAGGCAAGAGTTTATTTACGTTGAACTTGAACTCCATCTCGACGAGATGATGGAAGGGATTGCTGTCACCGTAGTATTGAAAAGAATTTAATTGCTGCACTTCCTCGTTCTCGTTTTCTTACCTTGTTCTCTTTTATTACGTTCCGCGTTCTATTTCGATGAATAATCACGAGACTGTTTTTTGCGACCCTGCGTTTACCGGGAGCGACAACGAGCTCGCCTTGAATATGGCCGTTGTTCGCGCACCCTTTCGCGGCAACTTCACTTCGCGTTGTTGATTGTCACGTGAACATTGATCGGTTTCCTCCCCCCTCTCTCCCTTCTTCCTCTTTTCCGCCCTCTTTCCTATTCCTCTCACTCACTCACTCTCTCTCTTTCTCCCTCTTCTCCCCTCTGTCCCTTTTTCTCTGTCACACTTTTGCGGCGAGGCGAGCTCCTGTCACTGATGCAGAATCTTACACGAGAGCCTTGTATCTAATCGACACCTTCGCGCGGCACCTTCGATCACGTGGGTGCTTAACGATTGTCACCGTCTTCCTGTATCTCCCAATCGTTTTTCGTTTCAAATTTAATTTCATTATCTTGTTCCGAGATTATTTTAACATCTCTCGACACGACGAGAGTGGTAGATCGATCATCTCTCGCTGTCTACACGAAGACATGCTCCGAGACGAAACGCTCTGAACAGAGAAGAGCGATATGCGAGAGAGCGCAGTTCCGTAGAATCGATCGCTTCTCCCGATGCTGCAAAGCTACATACACCAGTCACCAAACTCCACCAGACTCACTTGACGGCTCACGGCCAACTGATAGCCATCGCCGTCGTTCGCGTGTACAGAGCACGAGGATGCGACCTCCACATCCCTCCTTCGCGGGAGAGCGACCGGCGCGGCGATCCAATGCTCTTGTAGGTATCGAATATCGAACGAATGTTTTCGAAATTCTAATAGTACTCGGACGACTAATAGAAAATCGACCGAATATTTGAAAAAAATTTGCGATAATCGAGATAAATAATAACAATAAAAATCCGCAATTTATAGACGCTTTCCAAACTTTTCTCTTGACAAAACATCAGTCGCATTGGATTGCGTTGTCTTTCAGAGTATTACGTTCAATTTTTACCGTAAAAGCAACATAAGTCGCGCCAAAGCGCGCGCGCAGCTAGAGTGTCTGAGGCTGATATTTCATGTAGTGTCGACAAAATTTTTCAAGCCTGTTGATTGGATAAAGAGATTCCCGGATCTTTCCATGCTACAGCCAATCAACACGCTTGAAAAAGTTTGTTGTACATATGTACGACACTTAAAATATCAATTTTAAGCCAGTTTTACATTAGTTGCAAGCTGATCGCAAGTTTGCGACAGCCAATATGAAATGTTGATTTCAAAAGCTTTAGATTGGTTGTTGCAACAATCTTGCGATCAGCTTGCAATTAATGTAGAACCGGCTTTAAGGACTGCCGCAGACAAAATTTCTGTAACAGTAACCTTAAGACAACAGTGAACTTAAGCCGATGAGCCATCTGCTTTAAATTTACGTATTCTAACGGAAATAGAAATAGCAATAAATTTATTCATAAGGCGAATTTCAACCGGTTGAAATTCACCTTATTGCGAGATTATAGATAAGTTATTGTTATTTCTACATCCGTTAGATTACGTAATCTACAGTAGTATTCTGGGGGTCGATTCTGTAATTCGAGATTACTCACTTTTCGCACTTTCATCTCACGTAAGTTTAAGTCCGCGTGATTCTGGGGGTCGATTGTGTATCTTCAAATGAGATAAAAATTACAAAAATGAGCAAATTCACTAGAGTATTCATAATTTAATTGGTCAATACCTAATAACTTTTTGTAATTTTTACCTCCTTTCAAAATCCACAATCGACCCCCGTGTAATGACGAAGTGAAAATACGAAATTATTAGATTTGTCGTTGTGGGGAAAAACGTGAAAATGTGAAGTGAAACATAATCCGCGATCCGATTCACGCTCACAACGCTTAAAAATCATTTCATCCTTATCAAATGTTAAAGACAAACGATGCTCATGAATATTATCAGCATAAATCGAACCACGGTAAAATTTATTCCTAATTTTTTCCAATTCTAGAATTAAAAACGGATAACGAATAAGTCAAACTTCGATTAAAAGTGATTAAAAGTAAACCGTGAGTTGTGGAACTGGGCCTAAATGATTTTCTGCCATTATTTACAAAGTCAATCCTATTGAAAATGAATATCTCTAAGCATTCTTCGTGTAATTCTCATATGTGGTTCAAAGGCCTCATCCTTTTCATCCAGTAACAAAATTATTATCATGTATATTGATTTGATTTTTTGATTTTATTTTTGTCTTTGAACTGTGCAAAATTATATATTTAATCTTAAAACTGTTCAGTCGATTCAATCGACTGTTCCTCTCTCGTACTATTTCTCAGCCCTTCTTTCTCGGATCTTATCATTCGACAAGAAATTTCTTGTCGAACTCTCCTGAGATTGCTCGCAATTGTATCATGATGAAAGTTAGGGAATCACACGATATGAGATGGCTTACATTTTCACCCTGATAAAAAAGAATGGATACCATGATTCAAGCTTATACTTTAAGTTTACACGTTACGCATACTGTTACGGAATTTTGTGTGTGGCAGCCTTAAGGAAATATTTATATTGGCCGTAACCGTATGCCGTAATCTATATAAGAATTAACTAATCAGTCAAGTATTCCCTTCTTATTCGACTGTAGGAAAAGAATACTCGAAGATAATTGATCAATTTTTACAGATTATGATATACGGCATACGCTTTATAGACGCATAATATTATTTAATATTAAGTAAATATTTTAAGCATATTCTTAGAATGTTAAATGTAACAGTTCAAGAATATTTTAATAAAATTATATAATAATAAATAATATCCTCGAAATATTAATGGATAATTATATGTCCATTCCTGATAATGTTATATTATTATTTAATGTTACTTTTGTAATATTATTTAAACATTAAAAATTATTATAATAGCATTTACTTTAATTTGTAAAACTGCTACATCTTCAGAATAAACATACGTTTAAAGGCTGATTTTGATGCGCAGTTGTAGTACCTACTGAATATGTATTTAAAATTACGCCGAAACATTTTTTTTAGCACACGATGCAGCATAAACTGATAAGAACTTTTTGTTACTGGATTACGAATTCAAATTGCATTAAATTAAAAACAGTTAATATTTCTAAATACTTTAATAATATGTCAGGGATATAATACCAAAAATATTGTGTAAGTGGATATAACCTCTATAGAATACTCTCATAATATTAAAAATTATTATATGATATTCTCAAAATATTATAATAACTCATTTTAATTTTTTTAATAATATCCGTACATCATAATAACATTCTAGGAATATTTTGCGCTTATAGGGCAGTTACCAATATAAATGCTCCCTAAGTCTATTACATACAATGATTTAAGGTTTAAACACAATAGAAAATAAGCACAGGCAACAGGGAATAACAAGTCATCCAATCAGAGTTCGATGTGTAAATTCGATATTATATTCCAGAACTCTGATTGAAAGCTCGTTATTGTCTATTGCCTGTGCCTATTGTGTTTAAGCCTTTAAAGCCAGATCACAGATCTTTGTATAACGCATACAGCATAATGCATATAGCAAGAAAATCAACCAATTAGAATCTTTAACGGGAAGCACAAACTCTTGCACAACGCATAACACATAATGAATAAGAAAATAAATCAATTAAAGTCCTTTGTTTTCTTTATTTCCGTGAAATAAAGAACTCTGATTGGCTGAATTTCTTATGCCTTATATGTTATGCATTATGTAAGCGTTTATGCTTCTCGTTTTTCATTTTATAGAAAGGAAAAAAATGAAGGATTTTAATTTATTTATTTTCTTATGCATTATGCGTTATGCAACCTTGTGCTTCTGTCCTTAAGATCAGCTGTACAGTTCCTGCAAAAAGTTTGGAAGTGGAAATATATCAATATTTATACTTTCTGTATATATAGAAATGAATACTAAAATTATATTAGGTGTAGTAAAAAGAAATCCATTATTTTTGCATGAAATTAGTAATAGGAAAATAAATGGATTTCTTTAACTACACCTAATATATTGGGAGTACAAATTAGTTCGATCCGTCAAAAGATAGCTCCAGCTGTTGTGAATAGTGACAACTGATTTTGGCGGTTTCAGAGAGGTTAAACATCTGCTAATAATATTCAGTTTATATCGCTTTGAATTTCATACAAAAACCTTAATTTTTGATTTTCTGCTTTAATTGAAAGAAAAGTGCGACTGAAGCCGAAAAAGATCGAATGCTTGTCGAAGTTTACATTGCTCCAACTGATAAATCATGTAGGGAATGGTTTCGACGTTTCAAGAATGGAGATTCAACATTGAAGACAAGCCTTGTTCTGGAGCCAAAAAAATTCGAAGACAAAGAATTAGAGGCTTACTCGAAGAAGATCAGAGAGTCAAACGCAAGAGGAGCTTGCAGAATTGGGGGTAACTCTACAAGCCATTTCTGTACGATTGAGAGCCATGGAAATGATTCAAAAACAAAGAAATTGGGTGCCTTATGAACTGAAAGATGTTGAAAGGTGATTTTTCACAGCTGATTCAAAGACAACAAAGAAAAGGTCAGATTGTGATTGGAAATGAGAAATGGATATTCTACGACAACCCCAAGAAGAAAAAATACTACGCTAAGCCCGTCAATCATTGCCATCGACCTCAACATCAACACCACAGCCGAACATTCATGGTTCGAAGATCATGCTCTGTATCTGGTGGGATCAAAAGTCTTGTTTACTATGAGCTGCTGAAACCTGGCGATTCCATTACGGGCGATCGGTATCGGCTACAATTGATTCGTTTGAGTCGTGCATTGCGAGAAAAACGGCCGGAATACGAGCAAAGACGATGATAAAGTTATTCTTTTTCATGACAACGCTCGACCTCATGTCGCTAAAGTCGTAAAAAAATATTTGGAAATTTCAAATGGGATGTTTTATCGCACCCGCCGTATCTTCGGACATTGCTCCTTCTGGTTGTTCCAAAGGATGCAGCAAGTCACCGGTTCACTTTTTTCGCAGAAATCGAAAATTGGCTCCAAAATTGGATCCCCTCCAAAAACGAGTCATTTTTTCGAAATGGAATTCGAAAATTACCTGAGAGATGGGAAAAAGTAGTAGGTAGCGGTGGACAATATTTTAATTGATTAATTCATTCATTTTGTTTTGAAATAAATGCACAAAAAAACGGACCGAATTAATTTGTACTCCCAATACATAACAACTGTATAAATAACATCATATATTTATTTAACAACATATTTTTTAATTTTCTTTTCTAAAAGATTTTTCTTTCCTTTCTTGTTTTGACACAATTTAAAAAAGATTAATTTAACAGTATTCTATGTGACTTTTCTTTAAACTCATTCATTTCAATGATTCAAAACAATAATATTTGAAAATCGATGATTTTACTGATTATATATGAGATATAGTGTTTGCAAAGCGTAAATTTCATTTTTTGTTTATACTGATAGAGAGAAATAATTTGTATACGTATTGTATACATAACAATAATGATATATTTCTTGAAAAATTTTGCGCGTTTTTTTTGAGTCAGCCATTTTGCTTAAACAATATATAATAAACGAAGAAAGGTCTCAGAAAATTTAAACTGCACTATTAAATTATTTCTTTCTAAAAGCGCTAAATGCATTGATTAAATGTCACTTTTCTTTAGTGTTGAAATGACATAGTTATAGCTTTTTATTTTCATTAAATTATCTTTGAGATATCATCACTACATTATAATCACTACTTATTTATAATTTGCAAAATTTTCCGTTGAGAACGGAATTATTAATTTAATTGCGTTAATTTATATTGTTTATTGCGCGCTCTTATTTTGACCCAAAGTCCACCTTGTGCTCTGACCGTCAATCGAAATTTAGCTATCACTTTCTCCTTGCCAAGGGTTGGCTCTAATTGGCATTTCCTCAGAATGGCACTGATGATTGATTTTATTTCAAGAGTGGCAAATTTATATCCTAAAAAATTACGAAAAAGGAGTAATGAGTATTTTTCTTCGAAAAAAATTAATGAATCTTATGATTTATCTTATGATATTTATCTTATATTGATATATTGAAAAAAACTTTTAAAAACATAAACGTTAATTTTTTTTATAAAATAGAATTTTTAGTCTTCGTCTACAATAAATTAGAAATCAAAAACTAGAAATTGATCAATCACAGTCGAATGTAAGAAGAATAATTGATTATAATTGTAATTTTTTTTATAATATAATATATTGAATGTGTGTCTTTTTTTAATACTTCTCTCATGTATCTTATGATTATATTTGTATCTTATGATTTATATTTGTTATTCTTACCGATACAATTGCGAGGTCCTGCACTAAACGGTATGTAAGCATATGGATGTCTTCCCTCAGAGTTTTCAGAGCTAAAACGTTCTGGTTTGAAATCGTGAGGATCAGGATAATGATGAGATAAGCGGTGCGTGCAGTATGGTGCTATAAATACGCCACAACCAGCCGGTATTATATATTTTCCTGCATGATACAAAGTGATATTGTTATAATGTTTTTCAAGAATGATTTAGAATAATATTTTTATATATAATAATGTATATAATTATATTATTTTTATCATATCTTTATTGGACGTTTAGATCATGGATATCTTTATTGGTTCTATTTACTAAATATTTACGAATAATGTTGAAGTATTTGTTGATATGTATTATCTACGTAACAATATATTAATAATTTATATTATATATATTTTACATATTCTAATTAAAACGTAATTGTAAATAATTAAATGATACAGTTGTAAATTTCAAAAAAAGCTGTAAAAGTAAATGTTCGCAGAATTAAAGCGCAGAATTAAAATCATACTTATTATCATGGAAAAAGTTCTGACAGCTACAAATTAAACTGCCTAAAATTTAAAATTCTTTTTAAATTTTGTACAATTTGTGAATTGTGAAATGAAATTGTGCTAACTCTATTACAAATAAGTATAAACTAAAAAAATAAGTATTAACTAAAGAATAAACATAACTTCATTTACATATTTTGACAAATGGATATAAGCATAGTTCACACATTTTTGTTAATTTACACACTGACTATTATACGAGCGAAGACCTTCTTATCTTTTGCGATTTGCGTTTAAGTTTTTAATGTCTTAACAAGATCTTACGATCGAATTAATATTGATTTTACTGAAATTAATAAGAGCAAATTAATAATAATTTAAATTTTACATTTCTAATTGCCATATAGTATTTCTCTGAAATTAATAATTAATAATTATTCTTTTGTTAACATTAATAATGATCTGATAGAGGTCGAAAGATCTGTTTATTGTTTTATTAAATTCACTGTTTAAATTTTAGCAATAAATATTCGGCTTGGCTCATAGCTTTTTATAATATTACAAAATTTTATTACCTAGTTTTATATCCTCTCCAAGTGTTCTAGCAAAAAGTGGCACACTAGGATACAACCTTAGAGATTCCTTTATACACATATCTAAACATGTCATCTTCTTAAGATCCTGCATAGTTGGCGACCTTGTGTCATTGTTAAAAATCTCATGCAATTCCATGACACATCTCTCCTGCCATTTCGGATTATTCGCCAAAAGGAAGAGTGTTATCGCAGTAGCAGTGCCGACCGAATCCTGGCCAGCCAGCATAAAAGTGCAACATTCCTCGATGATATCTCGTTCAGTAAATTGGGGATTTCTTTCACTAATCTCAACCATGTATTCTAGTAGAGATTTTTTTCTAATCGTGCTATCATCGGCAATAAGAGAGCCATTCTTTTTCAAAAATTCGCGTTTCTCCTTCATTTTTTTAAAACAAAAGTTGAACAAATCTTTCTGTTGCTGCTTCTCCGATTTTCCAGCTGCTGTCAATCGGTAAATCCAATCGATTAGCAACCATGGTCGTGCAAATCTATATGACATCATAACTTGGCCCCTATTTAGTAATTTATCATGATGATTTTTAAAACATGAGAATATAATAAAATATTGAGAAACAGAATATGATAATTTTTAGAAGAAGATTTTATTTTTTTAATATTGGATTTTAATAACAAGATTTGCTAATAAAATAAATATGTTGATATTCTCACTTTCTGAAGGGGTCATCCTCACCATCGTTTTTTCCTTGGTTTGTCGGCGTACCCAGAATCGTCTCTGAAATAAATATTATGTCAGAGCACTAATATTTAATGTAAGCATCATGCGCTTTCGAAATATTAAAACGTGTGATAATAAATATTGAAGAGAGGACTTTGAAGTACGTATAGTCTTTTTTAAGGCATATTAGCGGTAAACGTAAATACTGAAAATCAATAAAAGCATAATACACGAGTATGAATTATTGTTTCGATAAGTCTCGATGTGCTTATGCTTATATTGCACTTAACCACATGTCGTATTTATGAAAAAGTAAAATATTTTGGCATACGTCGTCATTACGATAAGCATTGATTTTTACAAACAAATGCTATGACGCGGTAGAATACATTAGTATTTCTATTATCTATTTCATTGTATGATGATCTTGTCTTTATTGTTACGTATTGTTACGTAAATACATAATATATATTATTTTGATTTATGCTATCACGTAGGTACTATTATTATTATCTTTTTCTTTTTTCATGTTTGCACTTCATAAAAAAGATAATAGACAAAGTTCTTTTACTCGCTTTTATAAATTTTTCTTCGATGACTTTGATTGATTAGTTACACACTAAAAAAAAAAATTTACGGACTTTAAATTCACGAACTTGATTAAATATTTGTTTAAATAGTATATCAATGGAGTCATTTGCTTACAGAAAATAAATATTTAATTTTAAAAAATGATACTTAAATTAAGTATAATTTTTTTGAATTAAATAAATATTTATTTACTGTAAGTAAATGATCCTATTGATACTATTTAAACAAACATATATTAAAATTTCGTGAATTTCTTTTGAGTGTATCGTATGAAGATAATTTTCACTGGCGAATTCACGAGGAGAGCCATGGGAGTCATATCCTTCCCCTCCTCCTCCTTTAGAGTCTCATTTTTAAAAATATTTTGTAATAAAATGTCACATTTTTTTTTAATATTTCTAAAATCACAATTTTGATGTTCCAAAAATATTTTTTAATTTAAGAAGCATCCATAGGTTCTTGCGGCTTACTGTGCTATTGTTAATACTGCATTATATAACGTTATGCGAAAATCACTAATTACAAGACTATATAAAATATTACTGTGTCTGCTGATAAGTGCTGATAAGTCGCTACTGCTCAACAAAATTTTTCCCTTTAGCATTTGAAAGTTTGAAACATAAAAAGACCTTGCTCTCATCTTTCGGATGATGCATAAAGATTTTATGCATTATGCACTGTTGATATGTACTATTTTAAGAAATGCGGCAATCTGTAATTTGTATAATACTTCAGCGATAATTAGATATGCATAGTGCATAAAATCTTTATGCATGATCAATTTCTTTACAGATCATATTTGTAAAATTTTTCAAGACTAATGTACGGGACTCACTGGAAAAAAGCACCCCGAAAGATGAAAAGCAAGGGGACTCATTGTAAAAAAGCACTCCGAAAGATGAGAACTTTGTAACACATTTTTTGCAAAAATTGTAAATTTTAATACAGCTGCTATATTGAGATCACCGTTTTGAATTTTATATCTTTAACATCATCGACCCAAAAATCAGAAATTTGAATTCTGTGATGATAAGAATTCTTAAAATTTACCCATTTTGGGTAAATTTTAAAATAAAAAATAATAAAAATTTTGATGTATCTGGACTATATTGAGTCAGCCATTTTGAATTTCATACTTTTGACATAAGATTTAGTTTCAGCGATCCCAAAAACCTCCTATACATTTTACTTTTTAAAATTTTCAACTTTATTTCATCTACTTATTTCACCTAATATGTTAAATCTATCTCTTATCTTTAAGGATAGTTTTCACCCTTCAGAGTGGACCATGACTGATAAAAAAAAATACGTGTCAAATATTTTTCAAAGTTCTACAAATATGCAAAGTTTCATTAAAAACAGTGACACTTCCGTAGGTTTACTTGTAAGTAAAAAAATCTTACATTAATTAGGTACTTATTTATAATACATTCATTTATAAATAAGAACACATCAGCTGCGATCAAAAATAAATTCCTCAATAAAAAATTCTATTATAACAACTTGAATAGCCTTTTGAAATAAGAGGATATTCAAAATACTAGCGGTACGCTTATTTGTTAGAAGAAACTTGTGATTTCACGTGCTATCGTAGTAAGCGTGCATGCAAGATATTCTTCAGGTATTGAGAGAATTGCAATTCTAAATTCAGTACTTTATGATTATACGAACTTTAATAGAGTATCCTCTTAAGGACATATATAAATGAAAAATCTTTTGACATTAACACGGAATAGCTAAATAGTAGAATATTTTTTTTGGGGTGTATATATTTTTTTGCTGATATCATTTTAAATAAAATGTTTTATAAATTAAATATTTACGTAGTAATTTTTCAATGTAATGTTAATGAGAATAATTTGAATAGTCTACCTTTTTGAATTTGACTTTAAAAAAATTTCATTTGCAGCGCGCAAATTTAATAATAAGGAAAGATACAAAAATTATATAAAATAATTAATTTTTTTCTTTTTCTTTGTTATTCGTTCGTTACAATTGACTCATGATGTTTCAGAAACCCGGCAATCCAAAAATCAACTCAAAAATATATAAATCCGTCAGTGACCTCCCCTTCCTCCTTGACAAATGTCTGGATCCGCCCTTGTGATTCTTGGATAATGAAAGAAAGTTTTCTGTCGTTATTAAAATCTTTTCAAAAACAAACAATTTACATTACGTACCGATTAATATATCGTAAACCGAATTATTGATAAATACGGTGATATTTATGTCCTTCCCATCCTTTTCAAATAACTTATCGACTAGACGATCAGCACACTTGCCAAATATTCCAACGAATTTCTCGAGCACCTGACGATGAAAAATTGGTTGCAAAATTCTTCGATGTACTTTCCATTGGTCGACGTTTTGCGTAATCAAGCCCTTGCCCAAAAAATTATCGAACAGCTTATAAAAGAATATCTTCTGTGTATGCTTCATACTGTTAAGTACTACTTGGATGTCTTCTGGCTCGACGAGCATAACGTATGGTAGAAGCGTCAACCAGATTCGGAAAATACGACCATAACTCTGTGCCTCGTTTGTCATCCTTTGAATCACTAGAAAATCAAAATCTTTTTGTACATGAACGTTTATCATTTTCAATATTTTATCATTTTAAAAACTGTATTTATTTGCAGGCCGTTGCAACTTTTGATATAAAAATAACATAGAATTTGGATGGTTGAATAAAATATACAGGTAGGATCACGATTTTAGATAGCTAACGATTAATTAACAATATAAAACAATTTTAATTAATAACATTGAATTACTCACGATTTCCTTCGAGAACAATGTTAGCGTTGCCAAGAATGGGCACTGTCTTCGGTCCATCGAGGGTAAAGATAAATCTGAGGATTCTGATGTAATTCTTCAATGTATATATAATATAGATAACAGCTAGAAAGGCAAGATAGATCCACATCTCTCCTGATGTACGATTCAACTAATTACAAAAAATGTAATTTTTATGTCAAATGAATAATAAATTGCAGGAAAGAATAAGAAAACTGCTTAGTAATAAATCATTCGATTTATTACTAATCGCGACATATTTTTTGAAATAACAAAGACATTGCTAAATAAATTCAGTCTGGTCGACTGTTTGATTTGATCTAAATAGCAAACAATTGAATTTTATTCAATTGTTTGCTACTTAGATCAAACCAAACTCAAAATGTGTTAAAAGGAATGCAAATAGAGAGTAAATAATTTATGAATATCTCTGTTTAAATTTCAATATTTGTGTTTCTCAATTCTGTAATGCTTCAAATTACTATTTCTAACAATTCTAAAAATATCTTCTTGAATCAATATTATTATAACATGACACAAAAAAAAATTTATCTCGTAATTTTTTAAACTCGATCTTATCGATAGCAATTATAATTCGCAATTATAATTATCGATAAGATCGAGTATAAAAGGATTACGATTTTTATAAGTTTTATATAATTGTTGATAAAATGATCACAAAGAGGAAAAAAGCAAAAGATAAAAAGTAAGAAACAGGAAACAAAGAATACATTGTAGAACAACAATTAGATTCAACAATTTCTTAATTATAATTTATCACTTTGCGTTGAATCGCGCGGTATAGCAGCCTTATCGTAATATAACGTTTGATACACTGACATTATATCATTATAAATAATCATTATAAATTGGTTCACCCGTTAAAATTTGTGAGAGACGTTTACTTCCTCACAATTAACAATTCAAGATGAGACACTTGTCAATTAATCGAATCATGCAAGTAAAATGTCGCGAGTAATCGCAATACGAATCGTATAAGTTTTACAGCAATATAAGTTTTACAGCAAGGAGAAATCGAGAATATTAGTCGAAAAGCTTATCAACTATATATTAACTTATCCAAACCTATACATGTGCGATTACAAACTGTAAATTAAAATATTAAAATAACATAATATTGAGCTATTTTAATTAAATTGTTATACGACGAGATTTTCGAAATTTGTTATGACTATCAAGATCATGGGATTTGTTCATTGTTCAAAAATAAATATTTTTTAATGTAAAATATTACGACGGTCCTTTTATTCTTAAAAATATAAACTTATATAGGAACTTATATAGAAACGGCAAATCACACTCACAAACTTTCCAACTATTTATCTTTCACTTCACACAAAAGAAAGTTTAGTCGAACTATTTTTTGAGAAAGGGAATTTAAGATACAGCTATATAATTTGGAGAAAGTTGATAGAAACAGGGCGCTTTAAATTCGATGCACGTATACACACATAAATCATATAATATATTAAGTGAAAGTTATTAGTATGACATCTGTCAACCAACTCGTGTTTATTTTTGTATGTCTACGTCATAAGATGAAAAAAATACCTTTCCCTTTCCATCGAAAAAATATGTAAGTGTACTTAAAAGCTGTCGCATCGTATTCATAATTTCTGACAACTTACATTTATTTCTTTAATTTTCCTAATTTATAGCACGTTACATATGACATTTAATTAAATTACATTGTGTAGACTGTTTCCGATTAAGTTAGGCTTCTCTTAGCGATATTTATCATCTTACTCGCTGTTAATCCAACTTTTATCAGCATGATAAAATCATTCAGCAATAAAATCATTTGGAACTAAGATCTCGCGGAATTATCATTGTTTATAAAATATGTAATATCGCAATCATCCTTGATCGAGAGATTCAAGAAGAAAGAATTTAATTCTGCGTAGTACACAAAACAATACGTGTATAGAATCAATTTTCGATTTTCCATATCATTTGTCAATTTCTATTAATTTCTATTAATCAACACAATAATAAATTGCCTAGTGTAATTTAATACGTATCTACCCTCACCTGCTAAAGAAAAACCATAAAGGCGTGTCATAATCTCTTGAGAGATCGGTCACTACTGTCAGACATTCGCACAACGAAAAATTTACATTCGCAATTGAAACGCTCAACTGACTAAACCTTGCTCTCCGGTAGTTTATATAGATATGTACGAGGAGATCGGATTGTCTCATAACTAAGCTCGTAGACCATCTCATCGCTAAAATTGATAATTAATGCCCCGATCACGTATATGTGTGATACGCGCGTGTGCGGGCGTGTCTCGCGAATTACCCAGGTGTCGTTCCAGGACGACCTCCAGGAGACGAAGTGAGGCGAGGTGAAAGCAAATCGAAACAATCAAAGATGATGCTTTATATGTATCCTTCTTGTGTATGTTCAGAATTGTAGAACAGGATGAGATAAAAAACTCATGAAGAAAAAGTGATTTTAGGGCGAAATGATTCGATTGCTTTTACAAATCGTGCGCACGATGCATAATCAATCTAGGCGTAAGTACCGAAAATCTATAATAGTAACATAGTATACTAGTAATGTAAACTATAGATTTTTAGTATTCATAGTGACTATGATGTATCCCTATAAATAGTGAAGCGCTGCGCGTTTTATTTTTCATTTCGCGGTGTTTTTCGTCCTATTTTGTACAAATAGTAGTAAAACGTGCAATAATGGTAAACTTGCAAAAAATATAAGATGTATAAATGCGTTGTCACAGTTATGAGTATTAAAAATTAAGATAAAGATGGAATCACACATTAAAAATTAAAAAAAATAGATTTTAATGTTATGAAATCACATGATTTAAGATTAAATCATTTATCAATATTTATAAAAAGATAATTTGCACAAACATGACTATTTATATATTGAGTTTCAATTGCAATTAAATAGAATGTGAAGGACAAGTAGAATGTGACCTAGAACGAAGACTTTAGACTTTTCAGAGTGTAAAGTACCTCATTGAAGAGAAGGGTGGAAGGGTGATTTCAATAACACGCGTACAATTACCAGTACAGCATGAGAAAGTTAGTGTAATCTAGAAACAGGATAATATAAAAGTCGGATAAGCAAAGCGTGTAGCATAGACACCCTAGTTAAATACTGATTTTTGTCACTTAAAATTTGTTAAAATTTATCAAAAATTTTTAAAATGTTGTTTAATATCCCAAAATTGTGAATGTAGAATTCCGCATCCATGAAAGCTCTGAGATTTCTGCACATCTATGGGAACTGAAAAGCTCTGAAAAACTCCTATCTTTTATAAAGAAGGCTCCAAAACTGACACAATAGATAGTATAATACCATACAAATAAATGAATGTAAATAAGATTTCTAAAATCCTTTCCTTTGATATAAAAAAAAGTATTATTAAATATAAATCAACAAAAAACGAGTTATTATTGATTATTTATATGCTCATATCGAAGTGAAAGGAAATTAAAAAAATATTTTTATTATGAAATTTTTTATTATTGTGCCAATAAAATTTTAAAAGATCTTATACAAAATTTTTTATAGATTTATGTTGTTCTGCAGAACACAAACGCGATAATTTTTGGGGGGAGGGGGGAGGGTGGAGAATTTTTTTATAAATACAGGTTTGCTTTCAGCTCCGATAGAACTAAGTATTATTTAACGCAATAACACAATACTAACGATTAAATTAGCTTATGCAGGAGAGTTTACGCTGTACTCCGATTTTATATTTAAAACTATATTATAAGGAAAGAAATAAGAATAAATCAAACAAATTTAAAAAACTACAAACATGTAAAACGATTATTCATAATATAGCCACTTATTCAAACTAAGCAATTTGTAAGAGAAAATAATAAGAATTAATTTTATTTTCGCATTTATAAAATTCATTTTTAGATGATTTTATATAGAAATAAGCCAAAAATATATGAATTATGAATTTTTACTTCTTTAATTATCTATAAACTAGATTTTTATCAGTATTAACTCTTACTGTATATACATTCTTTTAGTATCCATTAAATGTATCCATTAAATGTATACGGGGTTATTCATGTCCGGCATATTTTTTTTATAAATTAAGTGGCTCAAGAAAATTTATGTAGCTTCCTTAATTATTCTAAATTAAAGATTTATACAAATAGATTAACAAATCTATTTGTTTAAATATTTTATTTTTGCAGATATATAAACACAAATATGAATGTGGAAACATAGAACACAATCATACGTAAATTCAAAGCACACGAACTTAAATAGATCAACGGATCGAGAGACACGTCTGAGTGAAGCGATGGCTCACATCCGAATCTGCCGATCTTGTTAAAAATAACAGAGCGGCTCGTTGTTGGGCACGATTTTCGAGATTTCGCGAGCGGTGATTTACGGAATCGATATGATAAGATTATAACAGTATTTTTAGTCATATTTCCTATTGATATTTATATAAAAATTTTAATTGTAATCATTATATAGTGACATCATTTGATAAATTATAAATTCATCTTATTTGTTATGTTTATTTATTAACAGCATCAACTAATTCGCAACAAATATTATACATAACACGCAGTACATATTGGGTGTGGGAAAAAGTTCGTGGCGTTTTTCCCGTTAGATGGCATTAAATGCTCAGCAGTCGGCAATTACTAATCGCATCGGCAACACTAGACGTGCGTTTAAAAAGTGACATTTTAACCTTTGTTTTGAACTGAAAAAGATTGAAATCGGTGAAGTGGATCAAAAGTTATTTTATTTTGAAAATGGAAATAAATAAGGAAAAAATTCGCTATATTTTGCAGTATCGCTATGATAAAGGCAAGAATGCTGCACAGGCTTGTGAAAAAATTTGCGCTATTTACGGTGAAGATATTCTATCAAAATCAGCAGCACGGAAATAATTCGCTCGCTTTCGTGCTGGAAATTTCGATGTGAAAGATGAACCTCGCTCCGGTCGACCAATCACTGAAAAGTCCGATGAAATCATGATAAAAGTCGAGCGTGATAAGCATGTGAGCACTGTGGAGATTGCCAGGGAATTAGGCATCAACCACAAAACAGTTTTAAATCATTTACACAAAGCTGAATACAAAAAGAAGCTCGATGTTTGGGTTCCTCACGAGTTGAGTATTAGGAACACGATGGACCGAATTAACATTTGTGATACGCTATTAAAACGGAATGAAATTGAACATTTCTGAAGAGAATGATAACTGATGATGAAAAATGGATCATCTACGACAATCCAACTAGAAAAAGATTGTGGATAAAGAAAGGAGAGAAGGCGTAAGCAATCGCAAAACCTGGATTGACAAGGAAGAAGATGATGTTGTGTGTGTGGTGGGACTGGAAGGGAATCGTTCACTATGAGCTGTTATCGTTCAATCAAACAATTAATTCCGAACTCTACTGTGAACAACTGCAGAGATTACAACAAGCAATTGAGAGGAAGCGGCCAGAATTAATCAATAGGAGAGGTGTCTTCCATCACGATAACGCTCGACCACACACATCTTTGATGACTCGGCAAAAATTGCAAGAACTTGGGAAGTTTTAATGCATCCACCGTATAGTTCTGAGCACCCTCCATAGCACCCTCAGACTATCATTTGTTTAGGTCTCTACAGAACTCTCTTAAGGGTGTAAAGCTAGCTTCAAAAGAGGCCTGTGAAAATCACTTGAAATAGTTTTTCGATCAGAAATCATAGAAGTTCTATCGCGAATTGCCCCAAAAATGACAAAATATTATAGAAAATAATGGAGCATATTTGGTTTAAATAAATTGATTTCAACTCATACTCTAAGAAAAACACTTTAATTTTACTAAAAAATCGCCACGAACTTTTTCCCATACCCAATAGGACCAGAGAGAAGCCTAAGAGCGTTCATGCCCGGGATTTAGCTGTTAGGGACCCCGCACAATAAAAGAAACAGAGAACAGAGAATAAGAATTTCAACCTATCAGAAATCATGCATTGTGGAATACACAGTT
>NW_012130138.1:612833-617273 GCF_000143395.1 Atta cephalotes
ATATATATATATATATATATATATACACACACACATACATACATATATATATATATATATATATATATATATATGTATATATATACATATACAATTAAAATATTCTTATTATAAATTTTTATATTTTTTTTATATTTTTCAAAAAAATGTTGACACCCTAAATATACATGTTACACATTTGGTAACCGTTTTACTTATCTATTTTTAGATATTGGATTGTCCGGAAAGTTCATGCCGACTAATCTATATAATTTAATAAATGTATACTAAAATTTAAATTTTCTGCGTTTCAATTTTCCTTGAACATCGGCACGAATTTTCCGGACAACCAATATATCTTTTAAGATCGATTTAAATTTTGATACGGAGTAGAAAAGTCAAAAGGTTTAACTGTGTTATAATGTACAATAGTTTTAAGAATCGGTCTTTTTCTCTTCCACTTTTTACATAAAGTTTTTCCAAATCCTGAGATGTTCTTTTTTGTATATGGAAATTCAATAGATCTCAAAGCACATACATTTAAAGTGACAGGTAACACATTTGGTGTTATCCTATCATCATCTTCAAGAGATATCTCTAAATTAGGCGTATCGTACAATTTTGTCGAAGTAGTCAAATTGACATCGCAAAAAGCGTTATCAGTTAGAAATTCTGCTTCCTTTAAAGCAGCACTCAAATCTACCCAATCATCAGATAATGGAGTGCAATTTTCATTTATAGTATTTATTGGATTTACAAATTGTTTTTCTAATTTATCTATCACGATATTTCTGTTTGAAAAGATGTCCATATTTGAAAAATCATTCTGAAGTGAATCGATTTCATCTTTGTCCAAAATATTTGTAGACACTAGCTGTCTTTTATTATTCTCATTGTTGTGAAATTTTGGTAAATGTATGTTTCTCATTTCTTCACCATCATTTTTCTTAATTGATAATTTTGGAATAATAAATTGTGAGACTGGTGATTGATATCTATCTTGAGATTCTACATTATTAGTTGCATTAGATTTTTGTAAATAGTCTGCAGTTAAAGCAGCTAAAGAACTAAAAGGTTGTGCATTTGTGTTATTTTGTGAAAATATTTTTGTTATATTTGAATTTGTAGATTCTGTGTGATGGGAAACAATTCCAGCTAATGATGAGAAAGTTTTGAAGGAATTATTTACATCTTTTGAATTATCTACATTATTCGGTTGACATATAGTCCAAGTAGAATTTTTAGAAATATGTTCTTTTTTAAAAGAAAATCTAGGTATTGTGAGCATGTATGTATTAGATTCATCAACTGAAACATCTTACCTTACCGATGAAGTCCAATACAAAGAACATGAAAAAAAAGAAAAAAAAAGCAAGGTCATTAGTAGTTCCAAATTTAATACTATGCTTCAATATTATCATAATATTAGAGACATATAAAATAAGATCTTATGTGCAATATATACCTGGATGTCGCTCCAATTGTTCTTTCTTATTCTCTATAGAATCTGTAAATGTATTTCAAGATTTTTTTTATTTTAATATTATTATATTCTAATATTTCAGTTTTAATATATCCATTATGACAGAATAAGCATACCAGTGATTTTTTTTGGTGAAGACTCCTTTAAAATAGCATCAAGTGCTATATTTGCATCAAAATTTGACAGAATAATTTTCTCTTTCAATTTAGAATCAGATACTGTATCACCTATAACATTTCTAATTGTTTCCAAACAAGACATTAATTTTGCCTTTTCTAATTCAGAAAGATTGAATTTTTCTTCATTGAACAATGGTGAAGACTCATCAATATCTTCATTATCTTCCACTATATCAGGTTCTGTGATGAATGAAGCAATATTTTGTTGTTTGCTTCGATCAAATAAAAACTGCTCCACTGTGTATATAACATATTTACAATTAATAAATGATGATACTTCGTTGAAAATCATAGAAAAATCCGTAAAACATATACCACTAGGTGATACGCAATAGTCGTCCTCTATTGAATGTCCATAAACGTCATCATAGGCATCGTATTCTATATAAAAAAAATTAATGTATTTTTATTTTTACAACGCATCAATAAACAGGAATATTTACTTAAAGGTAAAAGCATGATTAAAGGTTACATTGCTATATTCTATAAGTATTTTTACAAACAATATGATAGTAACAAAAAAAGAATTGTTAATACATAATCGAAATGTATTATCTTGAAAGATTAAAGTTTAAATTCCTTCGTAAGGATAAAAAAAATCTTGGCAAGAAAATAAAGTGATTCACAACGCATGTGTAGTTACTTACCATCAGAATAATTCATAGAACGAACGTCTCGATGTCGCGACATGTTTTACATGTGATATACAATTTAACAATGATAAAAGATCACTTGTGTACTCCCATGTGTATATCTTCAAGTAAGTACAACTAAATTACAAACCGCGGATCATCGCAACTGCAATCGCGATGTTTGAATTGTAGCTGTTACTTACAATATGCCATTAATTCTTCCAAATGCACAAAACTGCACGAAACCACAAACCACAAAAAATTAGATAGAGCGGACCCAGGACCAGCGGACTGCGAAAAGTCATGTATACACCGATGAGATACTAGACCATCAATCCTAAATAATTTTTTGTGACTTCGAAAATCTGAAAGTAATTGAAAAACGTCAACATCAACTGTTTTGATTATCTCAAAGCTTTTATCAGATTTTTTTTCAGGATTTTACTAGATTTTACTTTCTTTAATCACTGTTTTATTATCAGAAAAATGTCAAATTAAAAAATTTCTACATTTTTCATAATAAAATGATTGAGGAAGATAAAATCCAGTAAAATTAATTTATTCTTGAAAAACATAAATTAATAATATAAAGTCCGTATCAGACTAGAGATTGGGACTACATTGAAATTTGATCAATCAAAGCAAATTAGTTAACTAAAGTTGATATTGATTTTCTTTTTTCTGATTAGTTAAATTCCAATCCAATCTCAATTTCAATCTCTAGTCTGATACGGATTATAACGTTTTTTAATGAACTCTTTATTTTAGGGTTTAAGGGGTATTGCCTATTGTAGATTCAAAGCTCGGATCTATAATAGGTTTTTAAGTTTTAAGTCATAAGAAATGGATCATAGTCAATTATTTTCCTCGCATTTGACTCTATGTCAGGATCTACAATAAATTTTAAGTCTTAAAATGCAGCCACAATAAAAGGAATAAGGAATTAGGAATAAGGAATAAAGATTTCAATCTATCAAAAATCAGAAACGGGAATACCCGGTTTCTGATAAGTTGGAATCCTTATTCCTTATTCCTAATTCTTTATTCCTTTTATTGAGGCCGCACCATTAAATCGTAAGAAATTGACAAATCATAGTCGAATTCGAAGAGAATAATTGATTATTAGCGTTTTCGGCTTGACTGAGTTTGCACTAATCAGGGTTGAAGTAATAATATTTCGTGCTCTCCTATTAGTAGAGCATGTAACATCAACCAATTGCGATAATTTTCTAACCACGTTGATGCAAATCCGGCCAAAAACGCTATATGATTCGTCTATTTCTGATGGTTTAAAGCTTAAAACTCTATTGTAGATCTAGAGTAATCCCGGATCTACAATAGATGTTTTAAGATGCCTTAAATAAGAAAATAAGAAATTGATCGATTCAATTAGTCGAATTCGAGGAGAATAATTGATTATGATTCGTTCATTTCTTATAACTTAAGACTTAAAAACCTATTATAGATCCGGGATAAGTCCTAACCAGTAAAATTTATCAAAAGGTGGAACAAATGGCCCACAAGACTTTATGCAAAAATCTGATGATTATTATTAATGCGTCCAATAACAGCGAGTGCTTATTCAACAGTTAAGTAAACACTTGCTGTTATTGGTGTATATTCTTTTAGATTATCCAATCAGCATTTTAGATCTGAAAGAATACATCAATAACAGCGAGCGCTCATTCAACTGTTGAGTCCGCTGAACGCAGCCATTGGGCACATTCAGAACGACAATGCTCATTGGTCTAGTTGCCACTGAGGGTTTAAACCGGATCAGAATGTAAGAATCAACCAATTACAGTCGAGCATTGTCTTGTCGTTCGACTGTAACAAGAATATATATTGTAATTGGTTGGTTCTTACATTTTCATCCGGTTTAAATTCTCGAAATTTGGTAAAAAACGAGTGATAGAGGTAAATTTTATCCCTAACCGGCTTTTCATCAATCAACGCTCCGTTTTAAAACACTGGCCTACTTTCCACTGAGAGTTTAATCCAAATCAGAATGTAAGAACTAATTACAATTGAATATTCCCCTATTAGGAGCTCCGCACAATAAAAAAAACAAAGAATAGAGAATAGAGAATAAGAATTTCACCTATCAGAAATAAAGTATTGTGGAATATACAGTTTCTGATAGGTTGAAATTCTTATTCTCTGTTTC
>NW_012130138.1:617293-621575 GCF_000143395.1 Atta cephalotes
AATAAACCTTAGTAAAATTTTGTCACAAGGCTTAACCTGGCATTATTTTTTTAATGATATCACACAAATATCACACAAATTTTTAATCAGCAACAAATAATAATGTAAAAAGTAATTGATAATAATATAAATTATATTAATAAAAATAATGTAACCGTACATCTTTATTAGATGTGCCAAATTAATTTTACATTTGTCCAAAATATAGAACCATGATACACGAAAAACTTAGTCACATTACTAAAATCCGGTTTTACCAATGCAAGATTAATTTTACATTAGTGGAACCAGGTCTGAATGATAAGACATACCATCAATGTGCATAATATTCAGTAGCTATACTGAATAACATCATTGAGTAGCGTATGTACATAAATTTCTAGCACTATAAATTTACTTACAATATGGATTCTAACGATGAAATGCTATTAATAGCATTATTATCCAGTAATTATTATATAAATCATGCATATCTGCGACTATATCTATCATTTGCAATTAAATAGCGTGACTATGTTTCAATATACATTGCCTAAAAATCTATACTAATACATAACGTATGCTGTAGATTTTTAGCACTAATAATCAGAAACGCAGCTTCAGTCGTTCATGTACTATGGCTCATGAACAATTATAAATATACTATAGGATATATATATAAAAAAATCTTAAATTATTCAGTTCTGTATATACTATTGTACATAACAACAACCTATCAAGTTTGCATATATCATTTTGTGTGATGTATAAATACACACCGATAGCTATACACACGCGCGCACAACGCACATACACATACACACACAACACATATTATTATAGATCTAAATAAAATTTTTCTATTGTGTATACAAATTGCATTGCAATATTCGAGACTTCATTTATATTAATCAGATTTATAAAATCTTTGTAATCAAACCAGCTGCAATAGTGGTACCTTCTAATCGTAACATAACTCTACCTAGCTGTTTGATATCCTTATACAACTCCATGCAAACTGGTGTCTGCGTTGCGACTTCAATGATCGCACTAGAATTCTTAGATAAACAACGCGGCTTTTTCTTGATCACGTCACCAGTACTTCGATGAAGTTGCGCTATTAATTTTATGATAACCGCTGGTTGTACCAAAGATTGTTGATGCATCACTACTGGAAGCCCTTTTGTAATTGGTTTTGCTATCGCGAATATAACAACGTGCGCTTGAAAGCAGGTCGTTATCGGTACTGGATTCTGCGGGTTACAGATAATATCGCCGATACCCACATTTTGCTGTTCAATTCCCGCTAATGTCAGCGCAACGTGATCACCAGCAAAAGCATTTGCCGTTGAAGCTTCATCCGACTGAAGACCTAAGATAAAGTAATTTTTAAGTACATAACAATCTTTACGATGTCCATTATTGCTAAAGCCTAATAGAACCTTAGTTTACCTTTAACAATTGCAATCTCGTTTTGAGGTAGTACTAAAACCTTATCACTCAAGGATACCATACCCGTTTCCACATGACCAGACACACAGAATCCAGATCCAGTACCCTTAAATATGTCATTCACCGAAAAACGAAATGGTTTATTTATAGGCCGCTCTGGGCACTTAAAATTATCGATAACGTTAACTAGAGTAGGTCCGATATACCTGTGAAATTAGTTCATAAGAAATAGATAAAAACATATATGCAAAATTGAGATATTACCAATTAGAGAGCTGCTCCTTTGGTTTTGTTACAATATTCTCTCCAGATAAACCGCTGCAAGGTACGAAAGTCACGGTATCTCTGAAGCCAGCTTGTTTTAGGAACACACTCATTTTGTCTACTATCTCATTGAATCTATCTTTAGACCAATTTACGGTATCCAATTTGTTAACAACTACTGCTAGTTGCGATACTCCTAAATTTTTAATAAAAATTCAAAATTGTAAATACAGAAAATTGATGGTAAATATATATTTTTTTAATAATTAAAATTTTTTATAAAGCTTAAGGAAAAAAATGACCTAAAGAGCGTAATAATAGGGCATGTTCGCGTGTCTGTCCTCCACTATCGAATCCAGTTTCAAACTCGCCTCTCGTTGCATCGACTACTAACAAAGCTACATCTGCTTGCGTAGCACCGGTTATCATATTCGGAATAAAATCCTTGTGTCCTGGTGCATCTAGCAGAGTGATAGATTTTGTGTCCGTTTCAAACTTCGAGTGACCTATATCCATTGTTATTCCTCGCTCTCTGTTAAAGATGTATTATAATTGGTACATTCTTTTGCATTGACTCTTTAATGTAATAAGTAGAGATGTACTGGATCATAAAATTATCGGATATCTGGGAAGGATAAAATTTTTCGAGTTGAATATTCGATATTTTCCGGATATCCAATTGGATTCTGGGACAGTCTTCTAAAAAAAAAAGGCTGAGTGAAAAAAAAAAGAGAGCGAAAAGGACTATCAATGAACATAATAACTGTGGAGGAAAAATTGTAAGTAATTTTGCAATATATAAGATGAATAAAACTGTAGCGAATTAAATCAAACTTTAAAATTGCCTATAAAAGCTGACACTGGATGGATTTGTGTAACTCAAATGAAAAAAATTTTTATTTGAGTATTACAACTATAATATATGTTTCGCTCGCCGTTAGATCTTTTTAATATGTCATCATGTTTAATCAAAGTACATTACAAAGTGTAAATCGTCAAGCAAACAGAGTCCCATAATTCTATAACGAATTGTGTTGTCCACATGTGGTTGTATAAAGTTTGTATGAAACGTATGTTATCAGTTGTAACACTCAAATAAAAATTTTTATACACAAATCCATCCAATCAGTTCTTAAGCAATTTCAAAATTTGAATATAGATATTATAGCATTATGAGTATGCATATTTATTTATAAAATATTTATAATAATAAATTATATAATAAAATATGAACAATTTAATGATATAAAATTTCAATTGGATATACACTTCCAGATACTAATGCTATCTGACTATCTGATCTAAGTTAAAAAATGCCGGATAATACTGAATAACGGATACTTTTTGGATATCCAGTGCATCCCTTATGCAAAAATTTGTTCGAATGTGTTCGAAATTGTCCAAAATGTAGTCAAAATGTCTGAATTCGTCCTAAAATTCATCCGAAAATTATCAAAATGTATAAATGTTCGGACAGTTATAGATAAAATGAGATACTTTCAAATTTCGGCAATACTGTCTTTGTTCGTCAGAATTTGTCTTTTTTTTATATTTTTCGGACAAAATGACAAATTTTTTCCACTATCTTCAATAACATAATACATAATCACCTTTCTTCGCCAGTTTCGTCGAGTACCCAAGCATAAGCAAACGATTGTTTTCCTATTTTTTTACTCTCTTGTTGATATTTATGAATAAGTCTCTGTGGTACTTGACCTAAATCGCAGAGTAAACGTCCAAGTAATGTACTTTTTCCGGCATCAACATGTCCCACGACTACCAAGTGAAGCTGTTCCTTGCTGCCGTCCTTCTTACTGTGATATATCGCTTCGACATCCACTTTTTCTTCATTAGATGCATTAGACTTTACTTTAGTATCTAATTCCGGTGTTATATGACCCGATATAGGTGATTGGCACCTTGGACTATTCATTTTTGACGAGACTATTCTTTTCTCCTTTTGTATGATATCTTCCTTGCGTTTGACTTCAGGACTGTTCCGATTGGAAGATGGACTTCCACAACGTGGGCTCAACAAATCTGTATTTTCTACACCACTTAAATCAAAACCTTTCACAATAGGTTTTGTCCCGGTCGGTACGACCTTTACAGTAGATGGTGTTGTAACTTGCAACGTAGGTTTTGACGATAATTTGCTACCTATTATGAAATTAATTCTCAGCTATGCTAAATTGAAGCTATACTAAGTTGCATCAGAAGAAAGATAAAATATAATCATCTGCATATGATTGCTAATATAAAATTGCAAAAATTGTATATAAATGCAAACGTTATATATATATAATTACTGTAGTATAATACAAATATAATGTTAATTGTGTATATTATTGTTTTGTAATATATGTATGTGTGTGTGTGTGTGTGTGTGTGTGTGTATGTGTATGTGTGTGAGCGCATACGTGCATTTAAAAACATGTCGATATCTTTCTCAAATCTCTCTATTATAAATATAAAATAATAAAAGATAGTCAAATGATGCTAAAGAGATAGAAATATATATATATATATATATATATACACACACACATACATACATATATATATATATATATATATATATATATAT
>NW_012130138.1:626482-631204 GCF_000143395.1 Atta cephalotes
GAAATTCTTATTCTCTGTTTCTTTTATTGTGCGGAGCCCTTTACAGTTGAACGACAGGGAAATGCTCGACCATAATTGGTTGGTTCTTACATTCTGATCTGGTTTAAATTCTCGGTGAAAACTAGGCCACTATTTCTCTATGAGGATCAGGACTTAGTGAGTTGTCGTTCTGTGCATCAATTGTTCATGAGTATACATGAGGGCGCTGTCTTCGAGCAACAATCGTTTTCCTTTCTTTCCTGCCTTTAATCCTTTCGTCAGTGGTCGTCTTTATGAGTCGAACGTGTGTTCACGAAACGTCGCGAGGACGGTGAGGGCGCAGTCGCGATTGGTGTATCTTCGGTCGTGCTTCTTCACCGGTCCGCTTGGACGCCTCGGGCTGTGGGCAGATGCCCTACCGCGATCGCGACGTGCGATCTCATTGGTCATTACTCGCGCTTCTACAATCGAATCGACATTTACTACGAGATTCGAGCTTTCTTCCCGTCCCGCTATTGCAGCTACACTATAAACGAGGCTTCTACGCGGTACGTTTATCAAATTTCGCTACGACTGATCATCGGCCGTCCTTTCTTTCCCACTCTCGCAGGACAAACTCCTTGATGCCGTCACCTTCGTCGTGAATATCCCTGCCTATCTGCCAGATTCGTTATCTGCCTTGCATCCTAGCAGCAGTGGCGCAGCGCCGTCAACACAACAGTGAGAAAGCGAGTGGCGACAGACAAACGCGAGCGCAGCGCCGCCGCCATCAGCGCGACCGCCATCGCAACGAGGTGCGCTATTCTGTTAATCGCGACTAGCCACGAAGAAATGCCCGTAGGTTCAAGATCAATCGGTCCAAGTTTCTGTGCGACGAGCATGGAGGTATTGTTGCCGTCAAGCCAGTAACGCGAGCGAGCGAGCCAATCAGAGTCCAGCACGCGCCGCCCGTTGTTGTTGAGATTGAGCATCGAACATCGTATCACTTCACGCTCAGGTCGGGTCAGCTGCTGCTGTACCGCGCTGCCTACCCTACGCTGGATTGTTGGTGTGTGTGTGTATATATTAGTCACCTCGTCGCCGCCGCCGTGATTGCAACCGCGACCGTGATACTTCCATCGGGGTGCGCCGCACGGGCTTGTGTACGATGGAGCTACGTGTTGGTAATAAGTACCGGCTAGGACGGAAAATCGGGAGCGGCTCCTTTGGCGACATTTACCTAGGTAAGTTGAAAGTTCCTCCCACCCCTCTCTGCCGCTCGTCAACCGCATGTCCGCGCGACTCGCGATTCATTCGTCCTCATCGTAGAGCCAGTCTCGATGCCGATACTGTCTCCCTCTCTCCTCTTTATCCCTCCTCCCTTCATCCTCCTTGTCTGTGTATGATATACAATAGATTTTGTATATTTTGCGCAAGAGAGCATTAAATCGCTAATTCGTAATGTTTTATTCTCACTTTCTTTCTCTTTTTATTCCGTTATTTCTATCTTTCATTTCTCCGCGCACCTTCTTTGTCTCCTTTATATATCCTATCCATGTAAATGTATGTGCACGCATAAATGAGCCTTCCAGAACTTTTTCTTTATTCATAGGTACCAATATTTCCACGGGTGAGGAAGTCGCTATCAAGTTAGAATGCATAAAAACACGACATCCGCAATTGCACATAGAATCCAAGTTTTACAAGATGATGCAAGGAGGCGGTAAGTCAATATTTCTGTATTATCAATTGAATGTTTATTCTATACGAGGAATTGTATCCATGTTCTCATTTATTTGACAGCTGATCCAATATCTTTTCTTTCCACCCAACACGACACACAGCTGTGTATCTCTGATATCTACTTGCTTGTGCATCTTTTCCTGATATTAGCAGTTAAAAAAGACAAATTTAACATATAGAGATTTCAATTAAGTAAACAAATATTGTTCTAAGAATTATTTGTCAATTGATTTATTAGTAAAAATTGATAATAACTCTTTAAAAAAAAGATTATATAAAGAAATATATATCGTAATTTGAAATGTATAATTATTAAGACTTAATAATTTTAATTATTAAATTAAATTTTTATTGCGTTAGTAAATAACACTTATACTGTGATTATTTTACTAGTAATATAGTTGCATAATCTTTTTGGAGAAAGTGAAGGGAAGGAAGTGTGACATTCTCTGATACAATTAAGTTAAACTATAATTATAATCTTTTTAGATTTTTTTGGACTATTAGAACATTGTATCATTATTATAGTATAATCTCTTTTTTCAATATTTTAGTTGGAATACCAACTATAAAGTGGTGTGGTTCGGAAGGTGACTATAATGTTATGGTGATGGAGTTACTTGGACCATCACTGGAAGATTTATTTAATTTTTGTTCAAGACGTTTTTCTTTGAAAACAGTTCTGCTCCTTGCCGATCAATTGGTAAATATTCTTTTTATAAAAATTAATTTTATCTAGATATTGTGTATGAATAACCAATCAATAATTATTTCTTGCATCAAAATAAAATATATTGTTAAAGCAATATACTACTGTACTGTTTTAAATTTTTTATAATTTTTTATGTCATACTGACATAATTAATTTAATAGATATTTTGATTAATAACAAAAATTACATTTAATTTTTTTAAAATCTCAGAATCTCTTATATAATTATTTTATTAATCTGGAGACATTGATAGTGTCTCAGCGCTAAGATACGCGCAACAACACTACCGTGGCTACTTTACGCAAGATATACATTACAAGATAGGATTCTATTAGGGTTGTATATTTATGGCTGCACTCTAAATAAAAAGCTAAACATGGATCTTTTTCAATGTATATATGCAAGAGTGTTTGCCAAATATTTTACCATACGTTCAGATTTTATATTGTGATTATATTCAATTATATATTACTTCATTTTGCGGAAAAATGTTATTGTACATATTCTTGCTAAGAAATATTTATATTCTCAATAAATATTTTTTTCTTGCAAGAGAGACTTGCTTTAACTAGGTTATGCAGTTAGAAGTTGTATATATTGACATTTATAATAATTAATACTTCTAAATGTGTTTATAAATAAATATACATATATGTACAAAAAGAAACCGGGATTAAGCCTACATAATTTGAATATTTACCTAATTTAAATTTGTACTATATAATTTTCAAGTAGTTCTGCATTTGTAATGACTCCATCGCTTTCGCCATGCCTCAAAACGCTCTCTAGAAATCTTTTTCTCAAATTGATTTAAGTAGCAATTTAACTTAGAAGTCTTTGGTCATATCGATCTTTTACGATGATCTTCACATAATCATTTTAAAAAGTTGCAATAAAAAATCTACATTTATATTATTTAACCAGCAAAAAGAGATTTCTGATGCACAATCTTCTTGATATTAAAAAAGAGAATCCAATATAGTCTTCTTGTACTCTTGCTTTCTTGTTAGATTTAGCTCTTTCATGACTAATTTTTTTTGTTTTTCAAAAAATAAAATTGAAACTCAAGAAACGATGTTTTGATATGACCAAGCTAATTCGCGAAGTGTTAGTGCGATTTAAGACAAAGTTTTTCAAAGAATGTTTGAAACATGGTGAAAACCGTATTGTACAAATATAAAATTTAAAGTTTTACAAGTTTAATCCGGTTTCTTTTTATTTGAACGTATGTATTATGTAATAAATTATAGTATTGTATATTATTATATGATTTATGTATGTATATTTATAAACACATTTTAAATGTCATTGAAAATATAGATTAAAAATTAACAATAAGGAATACAGGCATTAGTTAGTTTTATTTTATAAAATGTCGCATTTTTAGAAAAAAAATTATATTTTATAAAAATAATGTTACTAATTTAACATATATTGTATAATACATATAATAATAAAAATTCAAATATTGAATAAAGAGTTTATTTATATTTCTGTATATGTTTATCTTTGTTTATCTGTTCTGTATATCTTTGAAGCATGAAGCATGCGCATGAAATGCAATATACAGTTACAATAACAGTGCTTTAATTTTTTTATTCTACAGATAAGTAGAACAGATTATATTCACAGTCGCAACTTCATTCATCGTGATATTAAGCCAGACAACTTTCTGATGGGTTTGGGAAAGAAAGGAAACCTCGTCTATATCATAGATTTCGGATTAGCTAAAAAGTATCGCGATGGGCGCACACACAAGCACATACCCTATCGAGAAAACAAAAATCTGACGGGAACTGCCAGGTTGGTTTTATATATATAATTGTATAATATTATATCCGTATAATATCATTTTGACTAATCCATTTATTGTGATAACAGATACGCGAGTATAAATACGCATTTAGGAATTGAGCAGTCACGACGGGACGATCTTGAATCTCTGGGCTATGTCCTCATGTACTTTAATAGAGGTAGTCTACCTTGGCAAGGCTTAAAAGCAGCAACCAAGAGACAGAAGTATGAACGCATTTCCGAGAAGAAAATGTCTACTCCTGTAGAAGAACTTTGCAAAGGTTATCCCGGTAAGTTTTATAGATAATAGCACGCATTATATACACAAAATATTTCAGAATCTTTGAATATTCTTTTAATAATTCTGCATTAATCATTTTTTTAAATAATTCTTTGAGATATATATTATTATATATTTTTTTAGGGATTTTATATCGTTACCAAGTTTAATTAAAATCGATGACTCTCTCTCTCTCTCTCTCTCTCTCTCTTCTTCTTCTTCTCCTCCTCCTCCT
>NW_012130138.1:633076-636898 GCF_000143395.1 Atta cephalotes
ACCTAACGTTTAAATTTAAAATTACGTATGACTCTCTCTCTCTCTCTCTCTCTCTCTCTTTCTTTCTTTCTGTCCCCTCCTCCTCACTGTTATGCCATCCCCTTGTGAGTTTAACCGAACAATATAATTTTATAAAAGATTTGATTCTTTGTAATTTAGCTTGTACAAATTCTTTAATCATTTATAACTCGAAAATTATTGATGTCTTGATAGTTTTATTAAAAATTATAATAATTCTAAATTGACACAAAATTTATTATTATACTATATATTACATATGCTATACATATATAAGAAGTAAACATTTTATTAATCATTGCAGTGGAGTTTGCGTCGTATTTAAGGTACTGTCGAGACTTACGCTTCGAGGAAAGGCCGGATTATTCGCATCTCCGACAACTTTTCCGGACACTGTTTCATGGTCAAGGCTTTACCTACGATTATGTTTTCGATTGGAATATGCTGAAATTTGGTAACGCGAGACAACCGACGTTACCTTCTGCACAGCAAGCACCTATGCATTCGCAACCGTCTAATGCAGCGTTACCTTCCGGGACCAATAATGATCAGGAACATCGATCGAGGTTAATTTTTTTAATTATTATAGAACGCCCATTTTTTTGAAAAATTCTTAAACGTAATATTAAACGCTCATTAGTGATAGCATCTTTATTTTATTACTCTTAAATGTGCTCTATTTTTAACATCTGCAGTAAAGAATCAAGAAACTGCAATTTCGAATATGAGTAATAAAATATAATTTGTAGAAATACTTTTCATTAATATTTAATTTTTTATTTAAAGATCTCATGAATCTAAAGTATATCTATTTCATTCAAAACAAGTTTCTAGCCTGTTCAGAAATAACTAAAAAAAATTACAGCTTTTTAAATTTTGTTAAATAATTGCCTGCCTCCATTTATATACTTCATCAAATATTTTTTTTATAATGTATAATATATTCCATTTTGTATGTATTTCATTTGTTTATTGTAAAACTTACGTTTTCTTCTGATTTTAGACCTTACACGCGGCAATGTTTGCCGAATGCGTCCGTAACGGCGGTAGGGCCGACGCTTGGACCGAATGCTAGTCTGCGAGCTATCCGACAGAAACGCGAGATGGAGACTCGTGGTGACCAGGACAATCAGGACAAGAGTGATCTTCAAGGTAAAATACAATTCTACCAACAATTCTGCGCAAGCCAGAATTTCGCTATTGCCGATCGAAAAACGCAACGCAATGTGACAATCGGACACTCGCAACAGTCCACACCTGGCTGCAATGAAACTGTTGCCGCGACACGTGTGGTAAATCCATGTCAATTTAGTACATTCAAGTTAACCACACCGAGTAATAGAGCGGCGCAGCTATCGCCGTCAGATGTAGCGGCTTCTCTAGACCTGACCAGTCTCAATTTAGGACGTAGTCGAGAATTAGGCCCCAATTGTACCGTCGATTTAAATCCCGCGACTACATCGCGCGATTATTATCAACCGGTGTTAAGTAGACCACGTGAGAGGAGTCCAAATACAACGTCCCGTCAGCTCGATAAACAGAGTTATTTTTTTCATGGGCATAAAACTGAGAAAGACATAGATCGCGAGGTCGTAATGTTTGAGGATCTAGAGACAGATGATTCGAATTGCATTCGACGGATGATAGACGATAGGGATGACGTTGCAGCGACCTCAGGCGGTTCGATGAATTGTTTCGGTGGTCCGGATAAAGAGAAAGACTACGTTGACTATGACGGAGACAAAAAATTCAAGTGTCCAACAATGAGCGGCGCACGACGTCTCACTACGGCGTATGAGACGCGTCGTGATTCGAGAAACATAGAATTCCTTGAGAAAGAAGGTGAGATTTTTAAGAAAAGCAGTAGTGAATTGTTGCAGGAAGCCTTCACTAATAAACGCAGAAATTTCTCTTTTCGTAATAAAGAAAAAACGCATAGAAGCTTAGAATCGCTCGAGAGAAGCATCGATCTACCCACGGCAGATTGTAAGAGCCTGGATCTTCTGCCAGAAGAGCGGTCGAAAATCTTTTTTCACGGTAAACAGAGGAGTCTTGATTCCTCGCAAAAGTTGACAAAAAAATCCATTGATTTAATGGCGGCGAGCAAAGAGCGCAAACGGCCTAGCTTCTTTCAAAGAGTTGGTAGAAGTTTGCATTTTTTACTCAGGGAGCGCGAGAAACATCAGGATTTCTTAAAACGAGAAGAATGCTCGATTAATAACCAGTATCCTCAGACCGATCAGGAAAAGTGCGAATATTTTTTACAGAGGTATCAGAAAGATATTGATTTTTTTGAACGTGCACCAAGCGCGTTAACTGATCGTGCTCCCGTCCAGTCAAATCTCGGTTCTTTCGATGAGACAAATATTGCCTTTATTCAAAATTTTATCGATCTTTCTAAAAACGCGAAGCTTAAGGAGAGTACATTTCGTATGACAGCAGATTCGAATAATCTTTTAAACACAAATATTGCGGAAAGGAATACATGTCTTAGCGTCGAGACACTACCGTGTCTCCAGATAAGACAGAATAATTTGGGCGCGAGCGAACCATCAGTGCAATCCGATAATCTTACTAATGCTGTTGAACTGGTGCAATCGAGACTTTTAGATCCTGTCGCAAGTGTCACTACGCAAGAAACCATGAGTGGCAATAAAGACAGCTTAGAGATCGGATATTCCATTAGTCATCTTGGCAGACTGTACTTACAGAATCTGCAGCATTTAGGTTGTACAGATGGTTTGCAATCTCTGGAGAACGCCACTGAAGCAGAGAAACGTGATCGTTATATAAAATGGATAATCAGAGACGATCTGGACGCAGTGAGCATCACAAAATCTAACGATTATCTAGCTCATGGTAAACCACAGGGTAACTTGGATATTCTTAAGGGTATTCTTCTCGATATTTTTGTTTGTTGTATTTAAAAATGGATAGGTTTTACAGATTCTTTGAGAGAGAAAATCAACGCACTTCTCTTACATCACGTCCTAAACGATCTCTTATTATTCTATATTAAACTATGCCAAGATTTCGATAATCAAAAAGCGAAATATGTTCTACGAAAAAGATAATAATTTTCATATTGAATATTTTGCGATCTTATATAGGATGATAAAGATTAGCCACAAGTTTTGCGTTTATGCAATTCATTAGTAACATATATTTACAAAAAACGAAAACTGTTATTTTATTAAATACCAAAAATTAACAAGTTATCTTTAGCTTTGATATAAGTTTCAAGGTGCTACGCATTAATGATGACCATGCATCTTTTTATAGATAACCACTTCTCAAAAAATAAATCATCGAGAATATTTTTAACATCTTTGCAATAAATCGCCGAAATATATTTGCCATCGCCTTTCGGAGCCGACGTTAAAAATTGTAGGCATATATTAGTAGATATGCATTGACCCTTCAGGTTGGGGGTTGAATATTAGGCTAACAATCTAATTCCGGAAAAATCATTGTTTCCTCATCGATGAGGTTTGTAACCTCATCTCTAGATGAGACAACCAAGGATCAATTTGGATTGTAACGCTCTAGAAGAACAAGAATCTTTACAACTTCTTTTAATAAATTGTTCGAAATCTCAGCGTTAAAAAATATAATTAAAAAATAACTATATTAGTATACATGGAAAAGAAATTGTTGCTGAAAGACAGTAGACGTGTGTGTGTGTGTGTGTGTGTGTGTGTGTGTGTGCGTGCGTGCGTGCGTGCGTGCGTGCGTGCGTGCGTGCGTGTGTGCGTGCGTGCGTGCGTGCGTGTGTGCGTGCGTGCGTGAGAGAGAGAGAGAGAG
>NW_012130138.1:639158-649570 GCF_000143395.1 Atta cephalotes
TTAGATTTTATTGTCGTGAAACGGTTCTTTGCATCTTGTTCATCTTGGATTATGTATTTTCGAATCATCATGTATTATCTAGCGAAATTCATTTGGAGTCTTTGAAGTAGTTTTGATAGCAAAACAAAACAAATTGCAGCACAGGTTATAAACTAAGTAATAATATATTGGAATACATGGCTTTAATGATTTTTCATAATTTATTTATTCTTACGCTTTGATTATCTTTTGATTATTTAGACTGACCTAAAATTAATAGACTGATAACATTTATCATTCAAAGTTTGTTCACAGTATCATAGATAATTATTTTTATGATTATTTTTATGACAATATTTGATTCATTTTCTTTCTTGTTTTTCTTTTTTTTATTCTTTTATTTAATATTTAAAACTTTACAATGCCGTCCTGTAACATTAAAGTACAGAAAAATTAATGTTACACATAAAATAATTACTTTTTTGCTTATCAATTTTAGTTCTTTTAAATATGTAATATAATTATTTTTCATATGAGTAATTGCAATATCTTGTCATAAAATATATCTACGATGCTGTACAATCAAATGATAACAATTGACTAATATTTTTTACAGTTCCTTTCAAGTTCTGCTTAGATTATGTTCTTCTTTCTTTATATATATATATTTATAAATTTAAGAGTGGATAAGATAAGAAGATAGTTATTAATGACATTTTGTCGGCTAATCCTACCGTATAAACGTTTTTGCTCTAATTATACATTGTTTCGACAAACCTAACAGTAAAAACCAAATGTTTATCAATTAACTCATTTAATAATTATTTTGTATATTATATTAAAAATAGCAATCGATGATATCGCATTCTCGCAGAAAAGTGATGTAAGTCGAAATTTTTTAAATTTTGTATTATGTGCAAATTGTTCTAAATACTTCTGCCTTTAATTAGGAAAAATGACAAATTGAATATTTTCTTAATAAAATAAATCAAAAGAAGAATAATTTTTCGACGTAATGTAACACTGATGATACCATAACAAAATTAATACCTATATTACTTCTAGAGAATTTGAAACAAGCAATTTGTGATTTACTCTAACTTATGTTTAATACTATAGTAAATAATTAATTTAAAAATACGTTATTTTTTTTTCTTTTAAAGAATTTAATATTTTACTTGTGTTACTTTTCTTGCAAGTGTACGATGTGTGCCTACTATTTTTTTTAATATATATTGAAAAAGTACACACACACACACACACACACACACACAGTTTTATACATATATTTATATATAACCTCACTATATAAGCAATGAAAAATGATCTGAAGACTATTGATTAATTATTTTCGTATGTGATTAGAGGTCTTATGACTAATTTTTTATTGTATCCAAAATATCGAATATTTGCAATTTGTTGCTCATTAATCATTAAAATCCAAGATATAGAGCATTAAATATTTTCTACATTTGTAGAAGAATAAGCACGAAATGTACTGCGTTCGATATCATGGACAAAAATCATCGCGATATTTGTTTTGCTCACATTGAACGTATTAATTATAATTAGCATTTAAAAAAAACAATGTTGTGTTCTTTTATTTTAGTCATTGACATTTTCATCATTTAATCAATTGTATTCTGTAACGATTGTAAAGTTTCGAAATTCTCTCAATAATTAATCAAGCATACATATTAGTTTTTAATACATTTAACGTTCTGGTGAAATGGAAGAAGTAGTCTAACAGTTGACGGCTCGCAATTTCGCAATTTAGTAGCCTGATTTCTTTTTTGTTATTAAATGCCCTACATAACATATATGCCACAAGACAGCGTCTAGAGACGTGAAAAGGTTACCAAAGCTTAGATAGGGAAGATAAAGTCTTAGTTTGTTACTTATCCGTGATCTTTGTAATCTCGAGAGAAACTTTGATTTTCGTTAGTCGTAACAATCGAGTGAGATTTATCGTTATTAATATCTCGACACTGCCAACTTCTTCCTATGCACTAGATCATCAGGGACGTTGTTTTTATCGTCCATTCTCTCTATTTTTCTTTACTCGTCTAGCATGTTTTCGTCTAGCATATCGTATATCCATCTGTAATCAGTCTGTTTTTTTATTGATAATGATGATGATGATGATGATGATGATGATGATGATGATGATGATGATGATGATGATGATGATGCAGAAAAAAGTAGCAAATAAATGTTTTTCCATTCAAGGACTGGTCTCTTTTTATTTATCTCACCACACGACATTGTCGATTATCCTTGTCAAAATTATTTCTCACTTGGCTTGAATGGAAAAACCCAAGCGCGAATAACTTTCAGATGTTGGTTCTGGAAATCGTATACGTACGATGAAAGAAAAAGAGAAGAGAGAAAAATCTACTTTTCATCTTTTTGGATTTGTCGCATCATCTATCCTCACGAAAACGTGCCATTTCCTTATTTTGATTTATTTTTTAAAATTGTTCTCGTTTGTTCGGTTGCTTTTTCTTTGTTTTATTATAATAATTTTTCCATTTCAATTGCCAAGAGTGAAAAATTATCCATCGTTTCCTGCGTCGCCCGATTGATATCGAGTCTTTGTTAAACATATAACATTTTGAAACATGAATATGATGCATCAATCTGATAACATAGCCTACATACGATTAAAAATAAGACTCGATCTTCTCTCTCTCTCTCTCTCTCTCTCTCTCTCTCTTGAAATTTTCTTACTTCGTTTATTACTATTTGTTTTGAAAGATCGTAATAGTATTTAAAAAATGATGATAAATATAATAAAATTTAAAATAACATATCCCTTAAACAGAGTGTATACGATAAAAATTTTGAAAAAATAAAAAATTATAAAATCTTTTAAAATAAAATAAAAATTTAAAATAAAAATTATAAAATATTTTATAATTTAAACAAATATATGTTTAAAATATCAGGTAATAAAGGCTATGTAATAAAAAACTATTAAAAAATGTATATTATGATTATTAAGAAAAATTGCAATTGAGAAGTGTGCTGGATTTTGTCAATTTACATGAATTTATGTAGAATAATATTTTAATTTCAGAAATTTAAATTTGTATATCATTGTCATTACTATCATTATATTCATATCGAATATATTTAATACAAACGTATAAATACAAAAACGTATAAATACAAACGAAATATTACACATCTAAATCGATAATGAAACAACAGTTAGATACAGCAGTTAAACAATTTTAAATGCGGCGATACTACTTTAGATTCAAACCCAGTCGCTTAGGTTATTATTACGGTTTTTTAATATAAATTATGTTGTCTTTCGAAAATAGTCTTAGATTGCAGATTGGCATATGGTGGGTATAACATACAATATATATATTGTAAAAAACGTGTGTTTTGCAATGTATAACGAGTGTTCTTCTCTACGACTGTTTTCTTCTTTCTATTTCCTGTTTTTTTCTTCGAATTACCGATCAGTTATTTGCACGATTGAATGTACTGACCGAAATGTGTCGGCGAGTGTATAAGAGAGCCGAGTTTTGTAATTTTTTTTGAAAACTTTTAAACAAATATTGCTGCTCCCTTATTATTGCTTTTGGATTTGTGTATAAATCCTGCTGTGTGTGTATCGAGAGGCAGTAGGAAGCTTTCATGTGTATACATTATTTATACATACAGTTACTGGAAAAAGTATTCATACAGGAAAAAAAATTTTATTTAAAAATTTATTTATAGTAAATAAATAACATTAATGAACAATTTTACAACGAAATGTTCTGTCCTAATATAAACAAAAGAATTTTGTGTGTTCTTAAAAGCTAAATGTATGAACTGTATGAATTTGAATCTTTTGCGTGTCCAAATAATACATTTTTTATTTTTGTTTACTTTTAAGATAACTTTTATTATTACATATCTTTTTAGGAAAAATAATTTAAATAAATATACAATTATTTTATTGTTTATTAATAAATTTTTAAATTTCTAATTAATGTTTACTTTTTAAAAATAAGATTTTTTAAAAAGATATGCGAATACTTTTTAGACTCATTGTATATAAAATGAGTATTATACATTGTATGTATAAATGAGTATATGGAAATCGTAAAAGCGAGTTCTATGAAACAGCAGGATGGCAGTGAGTTAACGATACGAAAGAACATATATAGAACACAATTGTTGGTTGAACTTTTTGTGCGGTTTTTCATGCATTATGTTTTTTCTGATGATCTCTTTCAGCATCGGGTGCGGGTGGACAAGAACGAAGGGTCAGCATGCGGTTGCATCGTAGGGATACGCTACTAGCTGCTGCAGGAGAAATGCAGCCCAAGTCCAAGTGAGTTGCTACACAATATAGAACTAAATCCGCTAAACGACTGGGTATAACTTGCTCTACTGAAATCCGCGGACATTTTCGAAGACTATGTAAGCTTGCACAGACAATAAACTATTTCGAGAAACGTTAGTTATTTCGATTGTAATTAGTGTAATACAGATAATAGGAAAGTTTTGACTTTAGAAAACGTAGACAATGCAAGACTTTCTTTATTATTATATATTTGGAATGATGTTAAAGTACGTCGCTGCATTTTGTAATTTTCTTCGATCAATTTGAGTTTTTCTTATATTCTTCGAAACATTAATATCCTTGAGATTATAATTTCTAAGGATAGAAATATATAATAAAATTTGGGTATTTTCGTATCTTTTTTTAAAATTAACTTCAGATTTTTTTTTGTTTAGTTTTTAAGATGTTAGATATCAGTTGAATAATTAAAAAAGAAAATGAAAAAGAAAGAAAAATTAATTAACAAATACGCTGCGAATGTTGGTGACTTATTTTAAAATCACTTCATATATATAGAATTCTTCACATCGGTAAATGTTTAGAGCTTGTTACACTCTCGTTTTTGATTGCATGAACATTGCACATTTGGGGACAAAAATTACATTCTAAGCCTGTTTTCAATTGTACTTATATTTGTATATTGAACTCCTGTGTGATTATAATGCTAAAGGTGACCCTACACGATCAATAATGCTTATCAGTAATACTGACAGTATATATCAATATTTTTAGTATTTTACAACCTTACTCGATCAGGATTATTAACAATATATTTCACTATAATTTTATATACACTATCTATTGTTGTGAACACACACGCGCGCGCGCGCACGGATTCTAAAGTGGTACTGATGCTCGAGAATCAAATTCCAGATTCATTATCAACATTCTATTTATATTAATCCATCAATTACCACGGTACCTTTAATCGGATTTAATAACTGTAGATCAATTGAAACTTATCAATCATAAATTCATAACTATTTCTGTGAAGAATGGAATGATTATTCATAACGGATATTAAACTCGATAAAGGATGCCATATAAATGTAGTTAATATTGATTGCGTTCGAAAACATCATTTTGATGCCTCCGATGCCGCGGATTCATCATGTCTTTGTTTAACATTAAATGTTGACCGTGTTAGGATCACCTTAAGTATGTAAATTTATAGTATATTAATGATGGTGTAAGTTCTATTTTTTAATTTTATCACTACATATTTATAGCTCTTATCAAATTTCACGATTTATTGGTACGTGATAAAAAAATCGATTTTAAGATTGCCATTTATGTTATGCTTGTGCAAACGCTAGATCATATATTCGGTACGCGTTAGTTGAATGGAAGCTTAATTTTGGTAGGAAGGTGGTGTCGCAATACCGTGGCATGGTACTTTAATTAATTATGTTAATTGAGGATAAATGGAGATTGAAGAAGATAGAGGGATACATTTTGTCATTTGGAAAGAATTCTCAATCTGCATATTTGTATATAGGATGTCTTATTATATTATTTTTTAATGGTATATTTTTTTAGAACATATGATAGTAATTCTTTTACAAATGACTGAACATTATTTATTTTTCCGCAGATTTAATTTTATAAAGACGTAAGTAGATAGCATCTTACTTTTTATATAATTTACAAATAGTTATAAATATTTTTAAAGATAAAAAGTGACTACCTCCGAAATGAGTGTATCATAATATTTTTGCTCCAAAAGATTGTCCATAAAATTATGAATATACACATATTCATAGCGTAGTAATGAAGACATTCTATATATGCTACTGATATGCGAGGAGTATTGAGTAAAAAAAAACATCAAGTATATATTCATTCATATTTAACTTACATACAAGCATTCTCTCCAAATGAAAATCAGAAGTTATTATTGCTTGCTGTCAATTGCACTTTCGTAATGAACACAAGATGTTCCGGAAAATGTGATTACCTCTCATAAGCATGTAGATGAAAAAATTAAAATTAATATAAATTTCTATAATTTTTCTCTACGATGCCGAGATATTTATCTTTTAAGTTAAGATCTCTGAAGAGTATATTTTTTAAATAATTTATAATAATTAATTTTCATCTTAAGTAAAAATTTTTAAAATAGTGCAATAGATTTATTAGTATTATCAGAGAACTAAGAGCGATCTACTTTTGAGTCACCTAAATTTTTTAATATCTGCGTGTATACAGGGTGTTTCGTAAGTTTTTGCCAAGCGCTTTTGTGTAGATGGAGCAGAGTAAACTGACTCGAAAAGTATAAAGTACCAAATACCATTAACTTTACAAAAAACTACAAGAGACAAAAATCATTTATTTTCTTCTAGAGAAGAAGTCTCTTATAGTTTTTAGAGTTCGTAGAACTCTAAGAATTTTTAAAAAAATTTTTATCAACTTTTTTATTATTATACTTTCTTATTTTTACCATAAGAAAATACTAAAAAATTCTGTATTAAAAAATTCTGAAAAAATTCTCAGAACTTTAGAGAGAAGAAAATAAACAATTTTTGTCTCTCGCTGTTTTCTTGTTGATAGTATTTGAGTAAATAATTATTGAAAATCAATATTCAGCGATTTTTAATAATTAATATCTTGTTAATTGCAAAATGGTGAGGATTTTTCGACTCAATTTAGTTCGCTCTATCTAACAAAAGCGTTTGACGGAGTGGAGATCTGGGGATGGAAAGAAAGAGGAAGTCTTGAGAAAATTATTGATGGATTATAATATATGAGATGAAATATTCAATATAGAATTCTGCATCCCAAGATATGTGATATTGAAGGAAGTAGCTATGGTATATATAAATTAAGGATTAAGGCTGGGGTATAAGAGCTGTAAGATACGAGAAGAAAATAAAGAGAACAAAAAAAAATAGATCTATTAGAAATTTTATTCTATTTTAATCTAGAAAAAAACTCACTTGATTATAATAGAGAAGGTACACTTTTATTTAGATGATGAAATAATAAATTGAATTAGAATTTATTAAAACAAAACAGATTTAGTCGAAATTATAAAAAAAATATTCGATATGGTCGGTCCTTCCCATGAATCTTTCTCGATGAATCAAGAATTGCTGTATTTTGTATATTAGAGTTGTAAAAAGTAAGAAATTATCTTAAATCGAGTTTTTTGCAATTTTGACTAAATCTATTTTGTTTTAGTAAATTCTGCATGCTCATGAGAGATTGTTCAATTATTCCGAAACATCTTGTATAATTATTATATTATTTTTTTTAATAAATTATATTAGAATATGATTAACAAACTAATATTAAAAAATATGCAACGCATAATATAATTCCTATATCGAAGAATATCTCTAATTGCCTGTGGCTTGCGTTGGCCTGGTCTACTATATATATAATTTTGAGACTATCGCATGTGATTTTAACAAAGAAATAATTTTTAAATAATTTTCTTGATTGTTAGATTCAAATCCAATTATACTTGATGTTATTGGGATGCCCAAGCACAAATATCGCACCAAAATAAAAATTTATAGTATTATTTCTTAACGTATGAAACATTATACTTAAAAGAAAAACATTTTTCATAATAAGTAAAAAATAAATAAAAAAATTTTTATAAATTGGTATTTACTGTGTTTAAAAAATTTAATTTGTGATATTCTATCATATCAGTATGTTATGGTACTAATAATAAGATTGTAACTATATCTTATGTTGGTTAAAAAAATATTAAATTAAGATAGGAAAATTAAGATAGGAATTAAACGATCCTTAATAAAATTGATTAAAAAATGAGTATTTTCTAGAACGCGCTTTACATTGTTTTCACTTTTTATATAAATATAATTTTATATAACATAATGAACATCAAATGTTTACGATTTTTCATGTCTAAGGTTTAAGTAAACGAACAAAATATAAATTTGACATCTGTCGCACAAATTACATCTCAAAAATTAGAGATTTAATTTTTAAATTAACTGAAATTAATTTTTTTTTTTTTTAATGATACTTTTAATATTAATTTAGTGTGTACTGTGTGGGGGCATCTTTTCGAATAACTGTACACGTAAAAATGCACGTTTTAACGTTCTAAATTTTTTTCAAGCATTCGATACATATCTATTTTGCAATCTAATTAAAGCATAGATACGCAAACTTATTCGGTAATTCAAAATTCATCAAAATTCCGCTTTATGTTCTTTCGTTGACTTTTTTTCAGGTAACCGAAAGCTATCGCACTAATTCTAAATGACAAAAATAGACAAAGAGGGAACGAAATTCTCTGCTGTGCCACGGTAGAGGACGCCGATCATGAAAAACTCTGATCATGGGGAAAACTTTCATCGTGCGAGCCTTCTCTCCAAGTTCATTCCTCCTCACAAGCTTGTCGGTATCATCAATCAATTTATTCATATCGTAAGAGAATCTTGCGCGAGAGAACTTTGCAATATTAGTATAATTTAGCGGGAAATGAAGAACACACAAGTAATTCTTACATTACATAATATCTTCATTCGATAATGTCTCTCCATTTAAATGTTATCGAAAAAGATTAAATGACATGTCTTCAAAGGCGAGAGACATGTTAAAAGAAAGAATAACGAATATTTTAATGAAGTTTGTTTCTTCTGAGACTTGCTATTAATATTTACCCTCGCTATAATTACATTGTATTTTATCATGAAGGACAATTTTATTCAATTTACATCATTGTCTCATGTTAATATCAGTCGATTATTCAATCTTACATAATGAAATCATAGAGAAAAGGAGCCGAGTAAAAGCGAAACTGGGGAGATTAGATGTAATGAACGAGAGAAGGAGCGCCGGAAAAGAAAAAAAGAGAGAGGGAGAGGAGAACCTTTAGCTCATTTAAGTGGTGAAGACGGTGACGCGCTAATGTCGCTGTTTTGTGTATCTTTTGTTTTGGAAGCGCCAATGCGACGGCAATCGTCCCACCCACTCTGATGGTCAGGCGGGCAAGCGTGCAACACAACAAGTGAATCAGCAGCAGCAATAGCGGATTCATCGTCATCGAAACGACCAGTAGCGTTCATCGAAATCGGCGACTGGCGATTACCTTTGTCTGCACAGCGCTTTCCCATTACCGCAAGCCGGAAATGAATTTGCGTATGGTATCGCACGGCTATTCGGCGAACGGTAACCGATTTTTCCATATCACGACATCATAAAGATCATCAGTAATAAAACTGGCGAGTACTGAATGGTGGTGCCCATGACATATGCAACGTCTGCGAAAATGTATGGAAACAACCGCGTTCCAAGTGCCGAGTGGAAACGAAAGGATAAGAAGAGAAAAACGAGTCGTTAGTCTTCAATGCACATGTTAAAAATGAAAACATAGCGTTGCGGCGAATTATAGTAACAAGATGTAGCTATCAACACTCATCGCGTCTTAAGACGCAACGAAGCAACTTCTTATTGCGGCGTGATTCTCAGGAGATTCGGTAGTCGCGTGAGTCGAGTCTACTAGAACTTTCTTTCTTGCAATCGAAGCAAGTTCTATCTGGACAACATCTCTCAACAGCGATGTTGAGGAAGATATAACGACGCTTAAAAATTACCGAACCCCTCGCGTCTTCTGCACGCAGGATGACGAAACGCGATCGTTTTCTCTTTTTTTTCTTCCGTGACGAATCGCAAATGTACAGTACGCGGTTTCGATGATGGATTCTCGCAGTTGTTCATAATCTATAACAGCATGAGCGTACTTCGGACGACATTCACAGTTTTTACAATAACGTGAGTTACGGTCGAGCTGGCTAGCTTTGCTTCCTTTGAATTCGCATTACATAATGCCACTCATATGTGTATAAACTACAAAATACTTCGGTACGAGTAAAGCAAATTATATTCATCGAAGTTTGGTAGCGTGATTATATCGTTTTCAAAAGGTAGCGGCTTTTGTCAAAAGTAGTAACGAAGTGCGAACGCGCATGTATCGTAACGGAAAACTGCGACGATATATTAAAAATCGTAGTATTCCGTATACGTCATATATAAATATATATATATATATATATATATATATATATGTGTGTGTGTATATATATATATATATATATATATATAT
>NW_012130138.1:651812-656429 GCF_000143395.1 Atta cephalotes
TATATATATATATATATATATATATATATGTGTGTGTGTATATATATATATATATATATATATATATATAAATTGTTCTCGACTAATAGTACAGATATTCTATTTGTAAATTTACATGTATCCTTTGTAATTTCTAAAAACTTAAATTTGTTTAATGTTACGTAAGTCCATCTTAGTGACTTATGTAATTATCTGTTAATGAAGTTGACTTGGCGAGATTATCGTTCGATTTTCACGAGGCAGCCACGAGAACTAATATAGTTTCGTGCTAATATTATCGTATTCTGCTCCATTTAGCCGAATACGTTTGTATAAATGTAGAATATTTTTTTGTATAAGTCGCAACGTGTACATAAACCAGATGCATCGATAATCGAGAAACTAATATGTGTAAATCTATCACGAATTTTGCACAAAATAGAAACGATGTTTTCAAAAGATACAAACGGAGATATAGATGCCTGTCAGTATCGAGAGGATCACGGGAAAAAGCCAATAAATCCAGCCGCAATTAAAATTTTACGTATTCAAAACCACTGAAACATAGTGTAGTTCATGTCCTAAATTTGGAGTGTTGTTGCTCCAACCGGATCGATGATAAAAATAGACATCAGGGAATCATCCGTGTCCAAGAGAATAACAAAAAAATCGCAAAGCATTAAATTTACGAGTTATTTTCCGAGAGAATTTTATTGAAGATGGTATATATGATCTCTTTCTTAGTCTCACTGAAGCGATTTTACATCGATTTATGGCACGGTGATAGAACATCAAGATCGTAATTATTTCGTTAAGAAGTTCTAGTTAAACGATCATACAGAACGTAGTACAATGGGTGCGCAAGGAGAAGACAGTACGTCTAGTTTTTAGGAACAATTCGTTCGGTTGTGTTAGCTAATAAGATGAAGAAGAAACACGATTGCGAGTTTCCGAGGAGCGTTTCTATCTTATCGGCATCGATCGGGCGTACTGTACAAGTGCAGTATTACGTGTGATGGATTATGTACATATACATCACCGCGGTTCATATTACCTACCGTTACCGTAATCGTGCGTTCTAAGGAGACGAGAGGTGTACGAACCAAGCTCGGAAATGGACACGGGCAATTAATCGTTGTCTATAATGACCGACGTGACCTCTCCTCGCTCCGCGACAAACCCACGTGCCCTTCCCTTTTGTACGGCAACAATATTAACCGAGAACGTAAGAAGCGATTTATCCACATTCTCGGTTCTGCTCACCGATTTCTCCTCTTATCACTTTTATTTCTTTCAATGAATCTATCTCAAGAGATGAACGAGGATATGATATGTGGCGAATTGCGCGCGGTACGTGTAAAGAAAGCAAATATTGGTGAGCATTACCGAGGCTTCATTCTACTAACGTGTGTATGTTTCGTGTTTGTAACAAATGTATGCATGTATTTGTGTGCTTGTATGTCGAGCATGTGCGAAATTTTTGCGCGTAAAGTAGGCAGAGATGAAGGGATGATGGATCGGGAGAGACAGCGAATAAGGTATACGTGCGTGCGTGCAAGCGTACTCTAATGAAGAGAAGAATCCCGAGAGAAAACACGTGCCGCATTTCTGATCGAGCTCTCGTATTCGTATCCTGTTAACGCATCTGTAAAGATTGTATATACAGCTTCGTTTCATGTTAGTGAAACAATTACGTGGGCGAATAAGATATGTGATCAAAGATACGAATACGGATCAATGAAGGGACTTGAAGCGTTCGTGTTACCGAGTTAAGAATTCCCCAATTCCGTTCCCTTATCGTTCCATCAAAAAATCTCATTGTTCTCGTCTTCTCCTGTCTCTCATCATCCTCCCCTCGCTTCAGTTTTCTTCCTAACATTGTGTCTTACACAATACATTGTACAAGGCACGTTCCATATGAAGAAGAGTGGAGAAAATGAAAAAAAAAACGTGATAAAAAATTATTCGTATAGATATATTATACCGACACCGTGTTTTTCTATGTATCTTTTTTTTCTTTTTTTTCATAGAGTACTACTACTACCACTACTACTACTATCATATTATTACTATTACTACTACGACTATTATCGTTACAACTATTGCTGCTGCTATTGCTAATTGTTATTATGTTGTATATCTCTCATATAGTCCGAATCCTGAAACGATCTATTCGAAACGACGAGAGAAGGACGAGGACAAAGCGATATACTCGGACGGCATGTACAACCACGTATTCTTAAAGATTTTCAAGTAAGAAATTGGACATCATACATTTGATCAACCATATTTTTCAGGGACTGTTTAAGATAGAATGAAATAGATCACGCATCTTGAAAAATATAACAGATCAATCATATAGTATCCAATCTCTTAAGGATCTCTACATATTCTGATCATTACGTTGTATACACGAACCTCTTCATTTCCTTTCGCACAGAGTGTCAAATTAATAAATCAATTGTTTGAAAGAATTCAAAAATCACCAATCGAAACATTTTTCTCAAATTATCGTCTGCGTTTTATAACAAAATGTTTTGGACAATTTGATACTATTACTTCAAAGTCAGGGAGAGACGAAGCGATTAGAAACTGACATGAAACATTTTAATTTGAATTTGCATTAATTTTAACTATGTACTAAATCGAAGATACAAGCTGTATGATATAAAAAAATAATAATCTTATATATAATATGTAAACCTTTTAAGGATTAATATCCTAACATTGTCATCTAAAGTAAAAATTTTTGAATATCATATCAAAAAACATAGGTTTTATTTTTCAAAGATTATGAAAGAACATTGACTAGTTCAATAATATTTCTTACTCGTGAAAATTGATGTTTCCATGAAAGAGACCTTTCTACATCCTCGACAACTTTACACAATAATTTTGTCGTTAACTCAGAAGCTATGGTATTTCCTCTCTCAAGTCATCTTTCTCATAATAAATCTCATTTATCACTCCAAAGAAGTTTTCGGAGTCAATAACGTTAGTTATCAAATCTCTCTATATCGAAGAGGGAGCAAATATTTGCTCCATATTTAATACTCCATCTACAAAGTTAAAGCTATAAATAAATAATCGCTTTTTACGCTCGCTTGTATGATCTCCTTTCTTTTTATGACAACCAGAAATCTTATAATTATTACTTATTTACATGCAATTCGTTATCACAAAAGATTTTGCTAGCGATAAAACAAAACGAATTTTACTATCACGTTTCAAAGTAATATCTCGATTGCTGATAAACATAAGAAAATTTTAATTACAATAAAACGATATGACTCCATTGTAATTTTGTATAATCATCAGAGGGGAGATTTTCCGACTTTCCATCGACTAATATATCCAAGAATATGTATACATTATGTATTAGATCAAGGAGCTTCTCTGTGCGAATTGTCGCTTTGAAGAGAGAAAAAAAACACTGCCAGTGCGAGTAGAAGTTCTTGCGTTTACCTGTTTTTGACTGACTAAAGACACGTGCGACGACGATCCGAATTTGTTGCTTCGTCCTCGTAAATTATCATAAATTCGTCGAGCGGGAAATCTTCTCAAGATGATCGATGCCACCGCGAAGAGGAGCAGCGATAATTCCTCCCCGCGTTTATTTTTTTTTTTTTTTTTTTTTTAATTTGCGCGGTTTGCACGAGCGCGAGGTCCAACCGAGGAATGACGGAAATTATAATTGTATAATTTACGTTTTCGATGCAAATAGGTTTCATAACGATTGATTAAAATTTGCATTTGATATAAATTATTGCGTTGTTGAAATACAAAATTGCAATTTACTTTTTTTATTTACATTTCACATTTCTATGATGTTTTCATCATTAAATTTGTTTTCCGCATTCTACGATTGGACCAGTGACTTTGGACACGAAAGGTATGCAAACTATCGTGCGAATGAAAGCTGTATAATTATTGAGAGAGAGAAAGAGAAAGAAAGAAAGAGAGAGAGAGAGAGAGAGAACGTGCGTATGTATTGTTTTTTTTCGTTGCACGATTGTGGATCATAGATTACGAGTCGTACGCGCTTGTTTGGCCGGCCTAGGGGAGCTTTCGCGAATATATGTAGAGCGTTTAGAAAGTCTCAAATGACGGCTCCAATGGCCTCCCTTGGCGATAGGATGTCACGATGACTACGGCAAGTGTCGATTAAATAAATTCGCGATTGATGTATTTTAAGTGTACTAATTGAAATGTGTATCGAGGTGAATGATTTGTATATATAACAATTATTATTATTATTATTATTATCTATTGAAGCAAGAAGAACATTGATAATATGTGCAAGTGTGCTTGAGAATAAGTGAAAAAATGAGAACGAGAAAGAGATTAGATAGTGTCCGATTGTGGCAAAAAGAACGGTAACCGAGAACAAATAATAAATACTGTAAAACTGTCTTTGTGTACTATATGATAAAGAAACGACACAACCATACCTATAGAAGCATTTTAATCAGTGAGTGAATGAGTGAGTGCATGAGAGAGAGAGAGAGAGAGAGAGAGAGAGAGAGAGAGAGAGAGAGAGAAGGAGATAGTGTCGTAGTTAAGTAAGGTAGTATATATACGTCCTTGTTCTACGTTATTACTTTAGTCTATTTGTTCGTTCCGTTCCGTCGTTAGGAG
>NW_012130138.1:656449-665245 GCF_000143395.1 Atta cephalotes
GTAGAGAGTAGTATAGGAGTAGAGAGTAGAGAGAGAGAGAGAGAGAGAGAGAGAGAGAGAGAGAGAGAGAGAGAGAGAGAAGGAAGATATGGTCTGTTTAACAAGGTGTATATTATAGCCCTGTTTCTCGATTACTTTGCATTTGTACTTCGTTCCGTCTTGACGGGAAAGTGTTAGGAATATAATCGATATTCGAACGATGAGAATGTTGACCCATATACATCTACAAATTTCTTTTTTTTTCCTTCCCGGACTCCTCTCGAAATGACTAAGAATCGACATTTCGGATAATCCTCTTTCTATCCTTGAGGGGATCCTAAACCAACAAGAATCACCGACAATTGCAGATTATCAATTTCTCCAAATTGACTTTGCAGATCATGAAATCCTTTTATAGCAGGACTCGGCACGATTTCCACTTCTAGGCCGATGTTCGACTCGATTCCTTCCGCTATTATTCTTACTTCATCACCCCGCGCACAGTCCAAATGCGTATAACACTCGTAGATGCACTCGCTTTGGATGCTGTAAACTTCATTTTATCTTTTTTTTTTTTTCGTTCATTATATAATTAAGATAGAATGAAGCAACGCGCGTAAGCGCTCAACGTTTAGCACGTTTAACACAATGCCGATCGACACCGATTTAGGCTGCGCGCGGGTTGATGAAAAAAAGGGCAGGAATCAAGGTGAAAATCGATCAACTATGCAAGTAAATTCCAGCACTACTATAGATCGTACCAAATGATACCTTCCCCGGAAGCGTATGACACGCACAAACAATCCTGAGCTTACGAAATTGTGATCGAAGGCCTAACAAAAAAGATTTTTCAAAATTAAAGTCGATAACAATTACTTTTTTCCTCTTTTATAGATTCGAAAATCCTTTTCCAGGATTAAAATATACACATTAATACGTGTCTGTGAGAAATTTATTCCGAGAATGACAAAAAAATTTCGAAATTGAATCTTTCTGAAAAATTTTTTGTCATTCTTGGCATAAACTCCATCTCTCCAATACGAATGGCTTTAGGATCCTCTTAAAATTCAGTAATTTTAGTTTTTTTTTCTACCAACGAAAAAGGCATTGATAATTATTATACTTGGTTCCTAATAATTGTTCGTTCTAATTAATATTTATTAATATTAATTATAACTAAATTGTTCGTTTTAATTAATATTTGTGACGAAATACTTTAGTTATTCGATTATTGTAATATTTCAATGTCACTTGCGTAAGAAATCTCTTGCAATCGACAAAATGTTGCGAATATGCACGGTGTAAATGGGTTAATTTATACACATCGTTGCACTGCGGAGTGCATTTTCCTTTCGTTGTATCTCGCACTTGCTAGATTACGTAAAACGCTAACATTATTAAACATATATTATTAAAAAAATATATACAAAATTATCAATATTTGATGATTTATTATTTTTAGATAAAAATATAATATATATATATATATATATATATATTCCTTATTTATATACATATATTACATTTTTATTTAAAAACGATAAAATATCTAATTTTGACAAAGATTGGCAATGTATCCATAGAAGGTTTATTTAATAATATAAATAAAGCAATTTATCGCGTTTTACGATAAGTAGAAGCGAGAGCGCGAAACAGCGAAAGAACTCTGCTTGTTAATCTATAATAATTTGCGATATTAATGTAAATGAAAGCTATAACAGCATTAACGTTGTTTGAAAGAAAGATTGCGTTTAAGAAATTGATCTTTTCGCGTTATCCTGAAAATGTAATTAAGACGATCAAGGAATGTCTGGTGAGACAACAAAACGTAATATTGTTACTCGTTTAAGTTTTATCTGGTGAAATCGATTAATAATCATTACGAGTAAAATGTGTTTTGGCGATAGCAAATTCGTTATTTGTCTCAATACAAACATGCGAATTTGTTTTAAGAAATAAGTATGTCGCACGCGTCCTTATCGTTTAAACGTGTCTCGCAGTTGATCAAAATACAGGTATTACATATTTTAATTAAATTCATTTTACATTCAACACTTGGTTCGTATTGAGATATTTTAGTATATACACAGCAAGGTGTCCCGAAAAGAATTATATCTGATAAAAGTTTCGAACATGGTCATTCCAAGCTTAAATTTTACTTGGAAAAATCGAATGATCTTTTAATTTGCAATTAAAGATCGGCAATGCCTATGTCAGGTATTTCGATTTCTAAAATCGAAGACGATAAAAATAGAAAGAATCCAATTACGATTGATTCTTATAATTTACATTCATGACATATATGACTCATCGTCAAATATATATAGTCTTTAATTAGAAAACTTTGTTTTCTTTTAACATTGTGAAATGTAACACAAACTACATTATAAGTCTGATATGTATTATATAAAATAATTTTGAATGTAGTGTCTCTCTTTATATAAGATACTACATTTATTTTTATTCTTAACCAACATTATTAAGAATTGTATGATCGTTACTTAATCAAACAAAAATAATTTTGTTGAAGAAAAGATATATGTAGATGTAAATTATAAATCATTTACGTACGTTATTTTATTTTTCTTGTCTGCGAGATCTCAATTCAAATATATGTTAATTTGAACAAGTATAATTACCTAACTAGACTTTCGATTAAATTTTTCATAAAATTTGAAATCTGATATCACACGCGCAATAGTTGACACGTGCGTGTGCGTCCGTGCGTGTGCGTCCGTGCGTGCGTGCGTGCGTGCGTGCGTGTGAATACATATGTACATATACTTTTTCGGACACTCGGTAATCTGAGACACATCTCGATATGTAGAAAAATGTGCAAGCGGATTAAGAGATAAATTCAATTTCCATTGTTTCGTTTAGCATACATATTCTCAGTTTCTCCATCGCGTTATGTTCACCGTAGAAGCAAATTAGGAGCCGAAAGAAAAGCGTTCTTTAGGATGCAATCACGGCAGAGAAGAGGTCGTGAATTATATTATTATACGTGCGTTAATATTTTGGGGTAGAATATTTTCGAAGATTGCGAGAGAAAGAGTCACACACTCGCTAACATGAGTGGTTGTCCCATTCACGACTTTCTCTATCGCCGCCTGTTTGTCGAATCTAGTTGACGATAAAGAAGAGAAGAAACAAAGCATTTTTTTAAATTAAACTGAAACAAATGAAATTTGCTTGTTTTATTCAATCAATTTTGATATCCTTTTGATAATCCTTCAATTCTTTTTAATAATCTTGGATGGAATCTTACGTCAATTAAATACATAACTATATTGCAGTAATCTTTATTAGTTCTTTTATACAGCGTATAAATTGTATCATTATAACAAAGTAATCACTATCATTTACAGCCTAACTTCCACAAATATTGAATTTTGGAAATGAAGATTGCTATAGTAATAGAATGTAGTAATAGAATGTTTTTTTTTTCTTTCTTAAAGATGATACTTTTTGTTTATGTAGCTAAGAAACCACCGTCGATAGGCAAGCAGGCGCCATTGATCATGGAACTTCGGTCACTTAATAAATATACAACAGGATCAACTACCTCATCAACATCTACAACACCATTATTTTGAACCAATTAAAAAAAATTGTTTGCTTTTTTTTATAACTAACATTCACAAAATACAATATTAGATACAATAGTTTGAATGTTTATAAATTAATGAAAAAATAAAAAGTAAAATAAGTTTTATATGTAATATCTTATAGAACCGTATGTGATAACACAAACTATATAAAAATCAATGTCTTAAGCAAGAGATCCGGATTTGACTTTCGGCCGAGGTAATATTTTTCGCAATAAGAATTAATTACTTACAAATTTTAATATGTCATTCAGCATTATTAAGATTGTTCCAAGACGCGAAAAAACATCAAATTGTTAAATTGCTAGTTAATTTAACTCATGATATTGATATTATGCAGTTTAGTAGAGTTAGCATTTTAATTTGTGTGAATTTATATACTACGTATGTAGTTCTTTAAAAACGTGCGTGATGAAAATGATTTTTCGATCTTGAAATGCTAACTCTATTAAACTACCGCAGTAATATCACGAGTTGAATTGACTAGCACTTTAACAATTTGACGCTTTTTTGCATCTTTGAACGATCTTAATAATGCTGAGTGACATATTAAAATCTGTAAATAATTATTGCGAAAAATATTATCTCAGCCGGGAATCAAATCCGGATCTCTTGCTTTTCGGATGAATATTCTAAGTCTTTAAATCGAGACCTTAATAGTACTTCTCGCAATAATAGGCCTCAACTCCAAGATAATATTTTTCGTAATAAGAATTAATTGTTTACAGATTTCACTAATTACAATCTGTATTTTACAGAAGTAATATTTTTCGCAATAAGAATTAATTATTTATAGATTTTTTTTATAGATTTTAATATGTTACTCAGCATTATTAAGATGCGAAAAAACATCAAATTGTTAAAATGCTCAATTCAACTCATGATATTGATATTACCATGCAGATTAGTAGAGTTAGCGTTTCAAGAAAAATCATTTCGGCGCGCGTTTCAGAAAAGAACTACTGTAATATATAAATTCACACAGAATCATACAAATATTTAAGATCCAGTTAGACCGTTTAAGATATTGATTTCTATATATTGATTTCTATAGTTTGTGTATTCACATATATACGGTCTTATAATATATTGTTTTATATATAATTTTATATAATTATTATATTTTATACTTAATTTTGCAAATATTTTATATGCAGGTATATAAAATATACATATCCGAAATTTAAATGTCTAAACTTCGGAATGTGTAGAGGATCGATAAACTAAGAAAAAAAGTCTTACAGAGATATGCTCGTTTTTACTTCATTTTGAAGAAAATGCAAAAAAGATAAAATGTAGTTTTCATTTCTTTATTACTTATTCAACTACATTTTCTTTTTTGTGATTTTTTCCAAACAAAACAAAAATGAAATATCTCTACAGGACTTTTTTCTTAGCTTATCGATCCTCTATACCATAGGTTCTCAATGCGGACATTATCACTCCCCCGGGTGCTAAGGAAAATCTAGGGGGCAGGGCAAGTGTTGCTAGTCCTAAGGACAGCAACAGGACATTGAGGAGCAAGTGGGTAAAAGAACATGCCTGAGAAATTTAATTCCCTAAATATTTTCTAAACAAACATTTAAACATTCACTTGATTATACAAATATTACAAATGGCAAACATTAATAATAGACGCAAAAAATGAATAGAATCTCAATTATCTCAAGATTGCAATGATCGATTTGGATAATATTATTGCGATTGATTGATACTGGACAATAATGGAATGGAAGTTATCAAAAAAACGAAGAGAAAAGTGGTTCGGAATTTGTAACTCATTATGTATAATTTAAATTTTATTGTTAACCTTGGTGTTGCGAAATTTTTCGCAATAACCTAATAAAGATTGAAACGTATGTCTATTGTATATTTTCTATATTTTAAATATTAAATATCAATTTAGCATTTGATAGCCAGCGTTTACTCATAGCCTAATTCAATTTTAATTTTTAACAAACATTACAGTTATGCATTTTTATAAGAATCAAATATGTCAATCAATCTTCCATACATATTGATTTAAATTATGATATGATATGATATGTAAGATTTGTTTTTTTTTATTATGTGCAATTTTTTTCGGCTAATGTTTTCTTGTAGAATGATCGAAGTAATGCATCTATGCATATTTTGTCATTAATCGATCGCGGACATTCGTTCATAATTTCGTATCGCGCGCGGAGTACCGCTGTGTGAGTAATACTTTTTATTTGTTTCTATGTAATTTTCTTTTTGTTGCTTTATTTAGAGATAGTTTGCCGGTTATCCGATTTGCCAGTTTATCCGCGAAGGAGACGCCGAACAAAAAAAAAACTTAGAATGAGGGCGAACCAAAAAGGGTTGGGAAATTATGCTCTACATGATTCCGAAGTTTAGATATTTAAATTCCGGACATCTTGTATATTTTAAAGTTTACGTATATGGACATATACTTTTCGCAAATATAGATGTATTTTACATTTTATGCAGGTACGTCTATTTTGTACATATTCTTAACTAGTAAAATGAAAATAATAAGTAACTTCACGCATTCTATTTCATTTTCTTTACAATAATATTTAAAGAATTTTTTAAATTTAAATATTTCAAAAAATATAAGAGTTGATTATAAAGTTTGAAAAATCTTGTCGTGTGACGGCAACAACAAATGTTTCAACGAACGTTATAATTTTTAAATTAATGGAAATAATTAACAATCATATAATATGTAATTGGTGTAATATGTAATTGATGTTTCCATATGTGACAGCAGTTCATTACTCAAAAGCCAAAATATTTTTAATGTTTCTGTAACAATGCTGCAAGATTTGAAATCTTATGCCGTAATATGTATTATGCAGAGTTCGGTAGAATAATATATAAAAGCGGCCACGACGTGATTCTTTATGAAAAAATAAAAAAAATATATAGAATAAAATTTTTCGATTTTCTGCTTAGTTTTCGAGAAAATCGAGTTTGAAAATCCACTGCATATGTTGCAGCTACGGTTCGTTGAACCTATTATTTTTTCGTAAGGAATCAGTTGTTTTGTCAACCCGCTTTTACATATTCGACCCTGTATATTACAATTCCTGATATCTACAATGTTGTAATGATATTACAACGTAATCTGTAATGTTGCAACGTTTCTGCAATGATGCTGCAAGTTTCTATGCTGTATGGAATGTCGAATGCTGTCAGTTATCTACATTCTTTTTACTACCGATCGGTCATATCTTTATGTCAACACGTTATGTTGATACGAAAACATACATTTAGTGAATGATAAAACACTCGTGACGCAATGTTACATAATTAATCATGTGGAATAATCCCGAATTAACGAACAATATGTTTTAATTCGTAAGACGATTACTGTATCTCTGGCGAAAAAACTTTTACAAAACTATATATAGATTGAGACAAGATTGAGACATTTTCGAAATTATTATTTTCATAGATATTCGAATGGGACATGGATCGGTGTTGTTTGAAAAAACCTAGAAATTCTCCGCTCTCAAATAATGCCGTTCTATTTATTTCTACCCATTACGAATATCTACAAAAAATAAGAATTTCTAAGATCTTATCTAAATTTATGTAGTTTTTCTATACTTTATCGTAACAATTTTTTTTCCACCAAGGATATTTCAAAATTCATTCTACAAATTTGTACATTACAGTTACAGATTTAAATTATGTGAATATTATAGATTACGAATGACAAACGAATTACGAATTACGAACATTAATGCAGAATAGAAGTCGTAGCGATTGTAGAGTCTTAAGTCATAGAAAATTAATTAACCATAGTCGAATATGAGAAGAATAATCGACTATGATTTTCTACAACTTAAAACTTTACAATCGCTACGACTTCTATTATTATATATTGTAGACTCCGTATTATAGAGCGTATAATATAATATTTACAAATTGTTCACACGGATAAAATTTATCTCATAGGTATATTAATTCGATGGAAAAAGTAATGAATTAAATTAAGTTCTTTAATTTCTTAAATCTCTTTTGATTAAAATATATACGTACCAGCGAATCGACCGAGCGGAATTTTATTGATCATACTTTGTGCTTTCTGCGAATCGCTCCAACCCAATTTTCCCATTTCCGTCATCACAACTGTAGGACCGACACTATTGATTCTTATGTTGTGCGGCCCCACTTCGAGGGCCATCGTCCTGAAAATATCACAAAGTGAGAAACTAACATGTTTCCAAAAAAAAGACATCTTCGATGAATTTAAAATCAACTTTTTTCGAAAATACTGGATAGTCAATACAGAGTTAAATAATAAAAGACTGAAAATAAAAATTCAGAATTGAAAAATCTTAATAGATAAAAATAAGTACATATATCATCTTATTTTACATTTTATTTTAATAAAATTTTAATTAAATCTTTTCCGAATAAAAAAAAGTCGACATTAAATTTATCAATATGGAAAATTTAATTGAACCCAAGCAGAACAAGTCATTATGATATCAAAATGATGTCAAAATGACTCCAAAATGATCATAAGTAATAAAAGTTTTTCAATCAATTATATTTTTCTGATCATTTTTTTCAATAGCCATCTGCGCATACATTGATTCACAATAAATTTTCAATTTTTGCTAATTGCCAAATATATTGATTAAACATCAAGCTTTTATGGATTACGAAGATATTAATAATTATATATCTTACTTCGTCAGCATGTCAAGAGCTGCCTTTGACATACAATAAACGGCGTGGTCCTTCAATGCTACCTGTCCAGCTTGCGACGATATATTTACGATACTGCCACTGCATTTGCGTTCGATCATGTTTTTGACTACAATTTGGGACACATTGAATGCAGCTTTCACGTTGACATCGAAAGTTAAATCAAATTCGTTGGGCGTAGCGTCCAAAAATGGTGTAAGACACGCAACAGCAGCGTTGTTGACCAATAAATCGATTGGCAGGATACTTTGAACAACCTTTCTAGTCGTATTCCAATCACGAAGATCGACGCAAATAGGTTGAATCTTCGGATCAATCGCCACCAAGTTATCTAAGTTTTGTTTTGTTTTCGAGAGTGCAAACACTTGTCCCTTATATTTAGAGAGACGAAGAGCTATTTCCTTCCCGATTCCTGCATATAATTATGATAAGAAAATATATACTTTACCACAAAATAAAATATCTATATATATATATATATATATATATATATATATATATA
>NW_012130138.1:665441-695266 GCF_000143395.1 Atta cephalotes
TTTAATTATGTGATATCGATTGTATTTTTTATTCTCTCTCTTATCTCTCTCTCTCTCTCTCTCTCTCCTCCCTCCCCCCCCTCCCTCTCTCTCTCTCATAAACAGATAGACTTATTTTAATCTTTGTTAATAAAATACTGTTTTAAAGAATAGTAAAGATATTATTGCATTTTCTTGCTCTTTCATTATTTTATAATAGATATATTCTCGATCTCATTGATTTCAATGCAAAGTCGACATTTCAATGCAAACTATAGCAACAGCGATACAATGTATTTAAGAGAAGTACTGATTTTTTTAATTTTAAAAAGTACCTTATGAGAAAAATTAACACAGAAGAATTCAAATTCACAAAATTATATAAATTAATATGAAAAAAAAGACATACCCTGACCAGCGCCGGTCACAAGAATGCGTTTTCCTTCAAAGTTAATATTCATGGTTATCGAGCGACTACTGAGCGAACACTGACGTATAGTGATGTGTAGTTCTATCCCCCCTACACGATCTTTGATATGCTGATTTTATCCTTGATGCTTTTTCCAGTGAGCATATGTGAAGAGAATGGAATTTACAAGAGCGTCAATGAGAGGGAGACAGTAACGCGATAAAGCACACTTTGATAAACCTTATGCTCTGCTCTGCTTTTGCATTAGCCTGATATGTTATTTTTTGTTTTCATATAGAACATAAAGTTCCTATAATATTGTAAAAACATTTAAATGAGTAGACGCAGTTCACAGAAAGTAATGTACGATCAAAAACAACAAATTGTTGTGACATTTTATGTGGAAAATGTCGGGTTTTTTAGTTTAAAAAAAGCAAGCTTGATATTAAAGAAAGCAATAAACAATTAACTTTTAGTAACCCGACAGTATGCAACTTAAGGGAGAAAACTCAAATAAATAGCTAAAAATTCATCAATTTTCGAGAATTTATTGTCAAGAATATATTGAATCAATCTCTTTGAAATTTTCAATATACTTTATTATTTAATTGTAGATTTGATAAAAAATTTTATTTTTATAATATATATTTAAATATTAATGTTATAAGGATGTATGTCCAACTATTAAAAAAAATGGTGCTTCGCACGGTGGAGTATAGGGATTGCTATTCTTATCTGAAATGAAAAATTTGAAAAATGAAAATGTTAGTTAATGAATATACATTCAATACATGAACCTATATTTTTAAGTTAAAAAAGGCAAAAATAAAAAAATAGTGATATTTCAAAAAAAGCTGCGTTTTAAAATAAATGATACTAAAAAACAATTGTTTATTTCAAAAATATTTATATAAAAATAAGTTTATGCTGTGAAGAACATATTATATAGAATATGTGTACGCAAGGAGTAGTTCGTTTGTTTAAAAATTGTTTGAGCTACATTCCACGCCGCTCGAAAATTGTCGTTTCGAGAAAAACGCGAATTTTTTTGAGAGAAAAATAATATTTTTTTAGAAATTTAAACTGTTTTATGCTAATCTGCATGCCAGATTCGTATATCAACTCGGCACAACATGCCGCTAATAGCTGTATAACTACCTTAAATTTTCGAATTCAGTTCTAGGTCTTTGACAAGCTTTGACATTTTGTTCTATATGTTACGTACTATTAATTTATGAAAAAAAATTACGACCTTTTTTTCAACCTTCTATATGAGTTTTCCCCCTTAATAAAAAATTAATTATTTCTCTATTTCTGATGAAAATTTTTCTCATAATTTTTATACGAATTGGAACATTTTTTACAAATACTCAGAAATATTCGGAAAGTTTACATTTTCTCTCAGAACTTCTCATACAAATGAATTCTGAAATATTCTGAAATTTCTCATCCCATAATTTTTTAAAAAATATTTTTAAATTTTTTAGATTTTGTACAGTAATATTTCATCAGAAATTATACTTACAAAAAGTCTTAAAAATCTTTCGATGTTTCATAATTAACATATATGAAAAATTCTAAAAAAAGATATAGATTCTCTGAGAAATGTTCCAATTCGTATAAAAAATGTGAGAAAATTATAAAATTATAGAGAAATTATCCGAAAAATTATATAGAAATTCTACAAAATTATATGAAAAATTCTGAGAAAAATTTTCATCAGGGATTATTTATTAAATTATTTTTATCATTTATATCCTGTTGTGCTGGTTTTGAGCAGCATCTATTATTGTGTTCAATAACGACGAAGAGAGATAACGTATGTTAAGCTGGCATGCATATTCGAAATATCATACACGTATTCTTGGGATATAATTATCCTTGCACCTTCCTATTGTATTTGCAAGTACAATAATAATCTAAAATAGCTTATCCCCTGTAATCTATATCATTTGCATCTTTTTGTCTCACTTAGAAACAATTCCTCGAAAAGATGTTCGAAGAACTATTTCTAACTGGGATATCATAAGCTATAAATATTTGATGCTTTGTTGCATTACGGAACCGTGAATTCCACTTGCACTTGTACAATATTAACCTTTTTAGATTTATCTATAAAATTCTAAACACAATGCAATTCTAACAGCAATAGCAATAGCAATAGGAACAGAGGAATCCAACATATGCGAATGCATATGTCAATGCACATATTCCTATTCTTGTATGTTGAATTCCTCTATTCCTATCACTATCGCTACTTCTATCGCTATCGCTGTTGCCTTCGCATTGGGTTTAGGACTTTAGTTTCGTTGCTAACTCTGCATTAGCTCCTTCCAAATTAAAACTCCTTAAAAATTAAAGAATGCGAAAAATTAAAGAATGTATTCACGATTCCATAATGCAACAAAGCATCAAATATTTATAGCTTATAAGAAATGCAAATGCAAGAAATGCAAATAACATAGACTACGGGGAAGAAGCTATTTAAGATTATTACTGTACTTGTAAGGCGCAAGGACAGTGAGAATACATGTGCATATGTACCCAGCAAACGAGAATGGATTAAAATGCATTGAAATTTTTTTCTATTTTAAATAGCAAATACTTTTTTTGGATTCAATTAGATTCAATTGGATGCAATTGGATTGAAAAATTGTATTTCCTATTCAAAATTTTGAATTGAACAGTATTCACAATTGTGTTTGTTTGCACAGAAAAAGCTAAATATTATTTTTAGATTGAAAGGCATAGAGATATACTTCATACAATTCCTATAAATGAATAAAAATGCATTCAGAATTGAAAAGCATTCATTTTAACATTCATGAATCAATATTTCTGAAAATCTGAATCCATTTCAATTCATTTCAATTCATTTCAATTCATTCTTGTTTACTAGGTAACCAATGTATTATGGTATTTCGAATTATGTACGTTATCAGTCCAATGTACATTGTTCCTCTTCGTCGTTATTGAACAATAATAGATGCTGCTCAAAACACAACAAAATCTGAATGATGATAATAATTTAATAAATAATTGAAATAATGAGAAACAATTAATTTTTATTAAGTAATATAATATTTTTAGTAAATAATATTTTTTATTAAGTAATATAATTGCATATGGCATACGCATGAATACACACTCGAACGCAATGTCCATGTCGTTGGTCCTGGATTTCGCTAAGAATAGGGAATTTTACACTCTGTAACAATGTATCGTTTTATACATATCTTGGACATATATGAGTATGTAATTATATGAGATATAATTATATGTGGCACCATATATGTATAATATAATACATAAGGAACATAAGATGTTCCGAAACGGTAAAATATCAGGAAAACTGTAAGTTTTATAAAAAAAATGTTTTAGATAAAAGTTTAAAAAGCTAGCTTCAGCAGTTTGACTTTGAGTTGGCGTCGCCAAGGTATGGCAACTCGGATTTTTCAAGATTTTTTCCTAATTTTTTCCTTCATTTTCTTAGAGTTCTTGTTGAGAAACACTATAATTTTAGGTCAGCCATTTAGAAGTTATTAAATATTTTATGATAAGATGTCAGCGACTGTATCGAAAACTGGTCACATTTTTGCGTTAAAACTTTTTTTGTTTGTTTAGCAGATATTATAAGCTATAACATATAAGAAAACCATTTAATTTCACCCAATTTCATATAGGACGGAGTCCTTTATTATGTCAACATAATAATTTTAAATATTACTGTAGATCGCAATTTTTTAACAGTAATTTTTTTCCCCACTTTGCGCTGATCTAGTGAGCGATTGTGAGTTTTTGTACGTATTGCACTTTTTTGTAAAATGTCGTGCAACCGAGTCGGAATTTTCTTTTCCTACGAGCAAACGCAATCGATAAGCCGTAAGGAGGGGCGAAAGAGGGAGGGGCGACTTTTGGATCTCTTGTCGGAGACGCCGTAATTCTTCGGCTCTAGTCTTGCTTTGTTAGAACAGTATCGATTGTTGTTTAGCTCTGTGTAGGTCTATTCCACTGGCATGTTATTAGAATTATTCCGTTTTTTTTAGAAAATTCAATAGAAATCAAAGGCATAATAAAGTAATTCCAATTGGAATCCATGCCAAATGACTCCATAATATGCACCTTAATTACTGTAAATTTCGAACGATTATATATCTTATTTATGATCACAAATAATCGCGAATTATAAAAACAAAATAAAAATTATTGATCTGAACGTTATTATAATCTATTACACAATTTTTTGTTATTATTTTTTGACCTAAACTTCAATAATTTTAATAAAAATTTTTTTTCCAAAATTTACGCAAACATGAAATATCAAGAAGATATAGGACCGAAAGCTTTCTATTGTGTTATTGCTATACGTGCATTGCCATATCTCAAAAAAAAAGATACACCCTTCTTTCAAGTAAGCCAAAATAAATTTGGTAACAGAATAGGTCTATATTCTCAATTAATCACTGTTATGTCAGCATTTCCAGCTGCGAGTTCCTAATCCTCAGCTGATTGATCGTAAATCCATAGATATTCGTAATCCGTTTAATGTCTTAGACGCAAATAAAGCCCTCTGATCGGTTTGTTTTTTAAGACTTTTTTAAGACTGTACCTAAGTACACGGTCTTGAATATAAGATCTGACTATGAATACCGGCTTATAATTATTAAAAAGTAATCTTGGTGTATCTCGAAAAAATATTCTGTATTAATTAATTCTGTATTATTAATTCTGTATTAATTCTGTATAATAACTGTCCTTTAATTGACGAAGGAAGTAAGAAATGAAAAATTTTTCCGTCACAATGGGTGATAAGCTGATGAAAGAAATTACAGGTCCAAAGACTTTAAAAGAAACTGAACATGGACCTGGAAGTTATGAGATAACTTGCTGGCCAGAAAACGCAATGATGCAAAAGTTTGCAAACAAATGTTATTTTTGGAACTGTTCCACGATTCTAAACGATTTATAAATCCCTTACTCCCGGGCAAGATTAATAAAATCTTCTAAAACAAATAAGTTCAATTATTTCAAGGGAGAACTAAAAGACTTTCTTCAAAATGTTCTGTTTCTCTATCAGATTATATTAAAGTAAAATTATGTTAATTAATTATGTTTTATTTCAATATTGCTTCTTTTATGATCTTTGATTTATGGTTGTCTGATCTACATCTTTTATCTTCTTAAGGATACATATAATTCTTTTTTGAGAACGCATAATTCCTTTTTCTGTTTGAATCAAAAGAGGCTGAAAGATTTCTCCCGCGTATCTACATTTGAGTTTGACAATTTGTTACCCAGGTTTTCAGAAACTATAAAAACTTGGTCTTTATAATACTATGCACTAGGCGGACTAGATAAAAAGAAAAATATTGTTTATACCATTTTCATTCAAAAATATTTTTTATTTTTCAAATTATATTTTTAACATTGTAAAAGAATTTTAAAAGATCTTTTTTTATAATCAGTATAATATGAAACATCCAAATTCGCTGGAAGTTTATCTCAAAAAGGTCAAAAGGGATCGATTGTAATTTTTTCCTTAGGGCTTGAAAAGTGAAACGTTTCACGTGAGTTCTATTGATCATGTACGATTCTATGGGATCATGTAATTCTCTAAACTGTGAAATTCATGAAGAAAATTGTTAATATTGCATTGAGAAAAGTTATATATAGATATGTACGTGCATATATAAAAAATAATGTCTTTTTTATCATTTTTTTTTAAACTACATACATAATCGCTATACATAAAAAGTTTCACGTGAAATCTCAATGAGTGAAAAATGAAAAGTAAAAAGGAAAATAAAATGTGAAAAGTTTTACGAAAGTATATGATCGACCACCAGAAGGGTTTGATTTTTATGATTTTTTCTTCAAAGATGATAACATCTCTATACGATTAGTGATCAACGAAATATTTAAAGAATTTTTTTATTTGGCACATTTTTAGGTATGATACATTCAAATATTTTTTTACAATGTTGGTACATACATTATATGTAAAAGTATAAAAAAAACATTTTTGCGAATTTTATGTAATATTTTACGAGCGATGATTTATGTTATTCTTATAAATCTACAAAAATCGATATTAGATAAAAGTATATTTATATGTTTATTCGCGTAATATCTATATACTTGAACAAATATGTCTTCAAAGGAATCTATAAAACTATGGCATCTTCTTCTGTGAAAAGGTATAAGATATATATATATATATATATATATAAGTATAAGATATATATATATATTCCTGTATACATATTCCTGTACACACTGTGTCTAAATAACTATATCATCTCTCATGGGCATATAAAGCAGACTGAACTATGTGAATCGAAAAGATCTATCAATTTATAATTTTCGCAATAATTACCGAGAAATTAATTCCTAAACATCTTCGAAGCTAAATATAAATCAACGCAGTGTTTTATTTCGCCACTGCATTATCGTTGCTGTTTGTATAATAATAAAAAACTGGCGACATTAAAATGGTCATATATTATATGCTAATCGATTATAAACTACAAATTAATAGTATATGGCAATATAACGGCAGTATAGGTATTTTACGTTAAAAAAATGTTTCAATCTGTTATATAAAATAGATTATTGGCAGATTTCACCGACTAGATAAATTGCTATTTTTTCTTATCTTATAATTTCCCTTTGATTATAATTCTTCTTTTTTTTCCAAGTTATCGATAAAAGTATCATGCACGAGTTTGGAATCTTCCGTGTCGCTAATGTGTCCATCCTCGCCAGTATAATGCGACGGATAAATTAAAAGTGGATTTGTAGATAAGATAATCAAATTCCGAGTGGGAAATTGAGCCGCCCACTGTTTCCTATTGAATATTAAAATGAATCATCAATTAAAATGAATATTAAGATTCATTCAAGTCATTCTTACTAAGGATACATTACATAATATGAAATCGCAACTTTTACAACGTTCAATCAGATTTTATGAGATTTATCATTAATCTATAATTTATACACACACACACATATATATATATATATATATATATATATATATATATTTTTTTTTTCTGAAATTATTCTTTTTGGTTCGAATTCAATCAAATATTGATTTTTCCGTAAAATATGAGATATGTATATACATTTCCTAAAACTTTGAATCATTTCACATACTCAGGATGCGTATCCGAAAGAATCGGAAGGAATTCATCAACAGGAATTAATTTCTTGAGAGGCATAGCATCGATCAATTTCTTCGCTCCGCTTTCCGACAAGAAGTAACCAAGAGTCCAGTAACTATATCCTGCTCGTACCAAAAATTTAGATCCTTCCACCAGATTCTCTGATTTCACCAATTTTTTTCTTCCCATGTATCTAAAATAAAATTATGAAAAAATGTAACGTGCCAATTTTAGATCCGATGTCTCTCAGAGTTAATTTTCTTCAAATAAATTTACTTTTATTGCCATAAAATTCAAAAGAGCGAGAAAATTCTTAAATCAGTTTTACCGCTGCTATAATTGCAAACTGATACAATAAAGCTTTAATTTTTTTATTTCAATCTTTTTTTCTTCGATTTTTCAATATAACCATTAATAAAATGGTTTGGTGATTGGAAAATAATAAATTTTGCTAAATATGACTTACATCAAATCCCATTCAAGTCTGAGATTAGACAATTCCGCCAAAACGTAATCGACTTTCTGTCGAAAGAATGGCTCGAAGCGAACATCATCCTCCAACACTATAACGCTTTTATAACCGTGCTCTAGTACCTAATATATATTAAGTCAGTAATTAACTTTTTTTTAAATATTTTTTTCCACTCAAGAGTGCCTTTTATTACCTTTTGCCATACGATATAATGACTCAGAAAACAGCCAATTTCGCCCATCGTCATTGGTCTACGCGCAAAGAAAGATAAATTATTATAGAGAATAAATTTCGAGAATTATGAAGGAAAATAGTACAAACGATTTCATACTTAAAGCAAATTTGACAGATCATGCATCATTAACGAACAATGGCTGTCTGAAATCTTCTTTTTTAAATTTAAATTTAATCGATTAAATAAAATTTTTTCACGCGTCTATTTTCACCTTTTATGATAAGGATCCGAATATTCGAACATCGGTATCACGCCCCATTTCTTCAGGGAACTCTTGTTCAAAACCCTGAAATGATGAAAGAGAAATAAAATGAGATTAAATAAATTAGATTAAAAAAGAGATTAAAAAAATGAGATTGGCACAAATTGACGAAAAATACATGAGAACTTCCTGGAAAAGGTATAACCGAAAAATAAGTTCATTAAGACAATCTAAAATATATCATTACTCCATTAAACAATGAAACGTTAACTAGAATAGCTAATATATTGATGCCCCTATAACTTATACATATAATGTGTATAAAAATAAACAAAATATAATTTAATGTAATATTTGGAAAGCTTTTTTCCTTAAATGTCTGACAATAAATAAATACATAAAGTAACTTTATATATATTTATTTATTGTCACAATATTTATTTATTGAACTTTATTAAAATTCCGACTGAAGCTGCGAATCTATCAATTAATCTTGAAATTTAATCGAAACAATAAATCTTTGGTATTATATATAACTGCGTATTATACATATATATAATAATTGTACAACTTGTTATCTAAATAAAAAAAAGTATTTACAGAAAATTTCAATAATTTGGATAAAATAACGAAAGTGTCATAATTTTGTATCATCAGGCTATAAATATACATTAATATACTATATATATTAAACTTTTATAAATAAAAAGGAAGGATTCAATACACCTGGGAAAAAGCTAACGATAAATCGTAATCTTAATTTTGAAGTTGCCGCTGATTTAAAAAATAAAGAGAAAAAATTCGTGCAAGTATGTGTTTTATATTACACGTATCATATATGTAGTTTAATTTTTAATTTTAATTTTTTTATTTAAGTTTAATATATATATATAGTACCAATGGGACCATTTACTTACAGTAAATAAATATTTATTCAATTCATAAAAATTAAACTTAAATTTAAATATCATTTGTTAAATAGAATAAATATTTATTTTCTGTAAGCAAATAGTCCCAAAATGATACTAACTATCTAAACAAATATTTATTCAAATATCGTAAATTTTTTTTTAGTATAATGCTATCGATCGAACTTTCTCTCGAGTGATTAGCACATACTGAATAATAGCGCGAAATTAAATACGATTTTTGTTAAAATAATCTAAAAGCATCATATCATTATTCTAATCATTATTCTATGTTCATCTGAATTGTTACAATGTGCACATTTTACGCGTCAAAAAGAAAGAAGTTTATCAATTCCTTTTTCACATAAACTGTGTATCGTTATTCTCAAGAGAATTTATCACTTGCAATAGGTGCATGTACTGTTTCTGAATAAAACAAGGAGGATAGAGTTCTGTGAGTTTACAACTCTCAACGAATGACACCAGCCAACTTTCAGAAATTTAACAAAAATCTTATATTGTGAATGAAAAAAACATTAAGAATATTGAGAGGAAAATGGTTCATCAATCTTTTTGTAATCAGAAACAGAAATTCAATATTTCAGAAATTTAATACGATACCAATCCTTTCTTTGGGACTGTAAATATCCGTGAACAGACAAATTTATTATTCAAAATTAATTAATTTAATAAATTCAAATACACGATTCCTGAGATTCTATAACGCGCAAAATATATTCAAGAATCATCGGATCAAATAATCTTAATGATTACGACAAAAATTTATTCAATTCTATTAACATTAAATAAAAATAAATATAGTTAATATAAATAATATTCAAAAAGAAAATATTTTCCTTTCTAATAAAATGTATAAACTCGATCAACTATTAGATGTACTATTTATTTTTATTTAAAAAATTTGCAAATATCCTAATGTCTACTCCAATTATTCAAATTACACAAGAGAAGATACAATTATTACAACCGTATTGTCTTTTGAACAGCATTCACTTTCTTCGTGCCGATTATGCTAATAAAAAATATTTTCTAATATATGTATTCATAATTAATATGAAAATAAAATAGAAACAAAACTGAAATAAAATCTGCCTAAAAATAATACCTGCTGGAATATATATATATATTGAGTTGTCTGGAAAGTTCGTGCCGACCGACCTTTCTGGACAACCCAATATATATAATATGTATTTTATACACTCTTAAATTTGTCAAAATTTTTTTTCAATCAATCATTAGAAGCTAATTATTTTTATTTAATTAATTAATAGAATTAAAGAAATTTAATTAATATCATATTTGTTTTAAAATTAAACATTTATATACAATATTTTTACAAAAGTTATCTTTTTTTTTTAAATACTGCGATCGAGTATATGATTTTCATATGTATTTTTATAAATTTTTATTTTTATTAAAAAATTTGTAATATTTGAATCAAATATATTTCAAAAAAAAATTTTATCTCTATTTTTATGCTAAGAAAAATTATGTTAGTTTTTAATAAGAAATATCAATCTATATATCAAATATTACTAAACACTTTTTGTTATTTCGTATGGAGATACATATAAAGAATCACAATCAATTTGCCGAAACAACATGTAAGTGTAATTGTTATTAATTTATTCTTGATTGACTGAATAAATGTCCTAAGATTTCAGATTTTTACGTCATCAAAAATTTCGCATTGTATTCAGTAACCTGATTTTTTGGCCTTTCGTTTTAATGATATATTCATATTCTCTACATTGTTAAGAGATACCAAACAATGAGACTCCGCTTTTACGAAGCGAGATCTCCCGCTCGAACAAGAGCAGTGTTACGCAAGAATTGCCTGCTGCGGACGATCAAAGCTCACTCATTTTATCACTGGCCGAAGGACCAATAGTGTCCAAAAAAGAACGAAAACAGAAAGATCAATTGGCGAGATCGCGCTATAAACTCGTTAAGGCGAGTCAAAAATTTTTATATCCAATAAATTAAAACTATTAAAGTTATAAGATAAAACAATACATTATATGAATATACTAAATAACAAACATTTTTACCTCCCACGAAATCATTATCAATAAAGACAATTATCGGTTTTTAAAAGATTGCAGTTAAAATTCACGCATGTTTGAACGGGAAGTTACTTGCGTTGCTTATAAAATGCGGCTAAATCTTTATGTATATGTATCCTCCATAAGTACTTCACAGAGTATAAAGAGATCAAACTCAAGCGGCCGGTCTCGAAAAAAATCGAAATACGGAAAAGCGCTGTATGGAAGAATAGAATTCCTCTAGTAAGAGCTAAGACACCGAGTAATGATTTTTTATTAGTTCCGCCATATATAAGAACAAAGTGGTGTATACAAAACAGAATACAATGATAAATGGTACGTATGTATGTATGTACATAGTGATGAATTCAATTAATATTGATGTAACATTAAATCATTTTTCTTTATAATAATTATTTTAAACAAAATATTTGTATTATTTTAGTACTATTTTTATGTATAGGGATATAGTCTATAACTTCAAACTTACGTACATAAAAATATATAATGTAAAAGTATATTTAAAGCTAATTTATAGATAAAATGCCTAGCTGTAATGCACAAGATTGTAAAAATTCCTCGAAGGAAGGAAGTTATAAAATATATTCTATCCCTATAAAAGATAAAGAAAGATGTGCAATTTGGATAGCAAATACACCTAAAAAAATATACAAACTGGACACCTGCAAATATTCCGTATTATGTCAGGTATTCTAAAAATTCATATTCTTATATATATCCAGCAGCAAGGACGTTTCAATAATGTATCTTATTGACTTTAGGGGCATTATTTAACGTCATTTTATTTGCTGAATATATGTATTAATACAATGCGATATAATGAGAATATATAAAAAAGAATTAATCTATTATTATTAATAAATTTATTATTTATAGATTCATTTTGATCCTGAAATGTGGGACTTCAAGCAGATAGCACATTAAAATTAAAACATAATGTTGTGCCTACTTTATTTAATCAAGATAATAATTTATTTTTTTGTTTAACTTCTTCATTATCACTTATATTATATTATTAATTTTATAAAAATTAAAAAAGTATAATCATTTATTATGTCGTAATAAATAAATAATAATAAAAATATCAAATAATAATATATTAGTAATACTTATTAGTGCAATTAGTGTTAATATTTATAATTGTGGATTTTATTATAATAACGTATAACTTTTTATACACACAGACTGAGCCGGCCTTTTTCAGTAATTTTTCACTTTATTAAAATAATTGTTCGCTGTCAAGGAACTAAGTGTCTAGACTAAGCCAAATTTGCTAGCAGCGCCAAGTTTTTTTTATATTAAAATTTTTTTATTTTAATTAGATGCTCTTATTTTCATGTATTTTTATTTAAAAGTAATTATATTAGAGTCATTTCAACGAAATGTATTTTCTGTTTATAACTGGCGCAATTTCAAGATTTCACACATTTAAAAAAAAAATTATTATATAATATACTTTCATAGTTTGAAAAATAGATTTGGAACAAGTTTAAAATAGGAAGTCATTTTTTTCTTCAAGAAGCACATATATAAGCACGTATAATAATTTATGTAATGTTTTTTTGAGAAGAGCACGCACAATTGGCGCTTCTTTTTTACCTTTTTTTAAAAAAGATATGATTTGGAGATAACATCTGTTCCTATAATCTGCTAACATTAATTTATTTTTATTATATATTATAATACTATTTCAAATTTATTCTAAACGTAAATATTCTAAGTATATTTTATTTATGATTAATTTTATCTCATGATTTCTTTATTAATTGAATATTGAATTGATAGTATCTGCATTTCATTTTTATTTGAAATTATCGACAGAGAAAAAAGATATTTAAATATGAAAAAAAAAATACATTTTCACAAAGTTGTTTTTAATTTATCTCATAGTTTCTAATAAAAAAATTTCACAAGGAACATTTCTGAAGTGTGTGATTTTGATAAACCTTTAACTTATCTAGATCAAAAAGAATATGCTTTTTATATACCCGCTTTCACTTTTAAGAGACAAAACATCTTGAAAAACTTAAAAGTGAAAAAGAATATGTATAAAAAATATGTCTCCATTATTTTGGTCTAGACATATTAAAGTTTTCAAAATCGTACGCGATCATATACTTTCTTGTCAATACATTCCCTCATATTTTTATATTTTTAGTTTATTTAAAAGCTTATTTAAAAGTAGAAAAACGAGATAAAAACTTAAAAATATTTGGAATTAATAACCAGAGAATTATTTTTCTTAAAATGATTATATCTAAAAATGGACAGAATATTGGAATTAAATTATACATATTTATTCAAAATATTGATATATATCGAATTTTTGCATTTGTAAAAGATACTGCATTTATAAATTGCATTTATAAAAAGATATATTTCTTTTTATCTTGTATAATATATAACTTACCTACCATCCACAGCATCTATAATTTCCGCCCGAATACCAAGTTCTTCGAAAAGTCTCTGCATCCTTCTACGTCTCTCTGGTCTTCTTAATAGATTTATCATGTAAATGTCATCCACACCCAGAGTGTCTTTCTCCGGATATATTACGAATTCTCTTAAATCATCCGACAACGGCAAATAATCGCTAAATGCTGTACAAAACGCAATTTATATCAACCAACACTGTCAACTGTAATAATATTATGTTGTAATATTACGTAGCGTAGTATTATAGTTAGTGATAAGTAATTTATTATCTATTTATAAGTTAAGGAATTGAAATGATCAATAGAAAATAAAAAGGATAGGATGTAGATGGAATGGCAATTAAAGAATATAAGGGAAGGGAATATAAGAATAAAGAAATGCTAGGTAAAGAGAAATAAGAAATGAAATATGGACATAATAATAGACATAATAATAGACTGTGATAGGGTTGTGATATAGAAATTATGTATAGGTAAAAGGGAATGTATAGTAATAGTTTAGGTTTATAAGATAAAGACGGGAGAGAAGTGCAAGTATGAATGAGTTAAGTATTTCTGTAAACCAAGTCCCCTTCTTGGTTTGTATATGCTGAAGTATAAATAAATTCTATTCTATATTGTAATATTCCTAATTGAATATTATCACATTGGATATTATATTACATAAATTTATTTTTATTCATTTACAATTACTTATTTATTTTATTTCATTTATATTATGCTTCTTCCTTTACAGAAGCAAGCTTACCTAACATTTCCACTTTGGTATTAATCAACCGTTGCATATCTTCTGCGATAGTCTCATCATTCTCCAAAGGTACCATAATGAAACCATAAATGTCATCGTTACACACGAACAATGACACATCTATAACATAAGCATTGATTGTATTCCAAAATTCACTGCCAGTGCTGAAAATGTATAGTAGTACACGTAATGTAAACTGTAGATTTTCAGCATTAGTAATGAATTTTGAAACACAGCTTATGTATATATTGTATATATGTAAAAAATTTTTAATCGAAATCAAATCTAATTCCTTGTAAAATTAAAAGTTAAGTCAAAGTATAGAATATAGGCTAATAATAAGAACAGAATATACTAATAATTAAAGAATCAGTTTAATCGGTGTAAATTTCGTACTATTATTTATAATTCATATTTTAACTTTTAAACACATGACAACTTTAATATATATAGACGATAACTTTTAATATTTACCTGATTTATTTGCTCCTATGGCAAAAGTTATGATATCGTCCACTGGTCCATCATAACCGGTCAATTTTTCGGCCTTATAAGTAAGATAATCAGAGTAGCGTCTTCTCAGATCTATGAGTACTGCGCTATGAATCATGGGCACGTTATAGCAATCAATTTTCTCGCGAAATAGGATCGGCTCGTATAGCTCTGTTCGCAAATAATAATGTTCCGCTGTCATTCCAGCCCAAAAATTACTATACATGCCGTCCGATCTTAATAAAGGCGCAACAACAGTATACCCCTTATGTATTAAATTACGAATAGTACTTGGATTGATCAAAAAAACGTCAGCATCCAGCATCTGCACACACAAGAAGTTTTCTTTTCTTTCATTTTTGTTCTTTTTTCTCATATAGTCTGTAAATATCCGTACATGTATCAGACAAATGAAATGAGATTCTTTAATGCATATTGCTACTATAATTTTTTTTATTATTAGTATTCTTGAAACTTATCTGAAATCATTCACTAACAAATATTGTCTTATGTCCTTAATATAACTATAAATTTTTTAATTGTGTTATCCATAGTATAATTTAAGACAGAAAATAATTTCTAAATTTAATCCTGGTGAAAATAAAACGTAAAGTACAGAGTGTTAATAAAGCGCGTTAATTGGAGTGTAAAGGAAGTGTATGGGGGGAATAACGGAAACGAAACTCGTAAAAAGCGAAACACATAAAAAACGTAAAAAACGTAAAAATCAATTGAATTAAAGAAACATAAATAAAGTGTAAGTTCTTCGGCAAGCACGAGCAGAATGTTTGTTGATTGTATATGGAGCATCATTAGGCTGCATAGAGAACATAAATGGAACATCGCGCATTATCGAATTCTTAAACGAACGTAAATGAAATGTGATCGAGGTCCTTGGATAAGCATACGATAATATTTTTAAATATATTTTATTTATTCCATAAACGGCGTAAACATCTAAAAAAAAATCTGCTTTCATCTTGGAATCCATGGAGCTCACTTCAAAAAAAATTTCATTAGAACACAATTGAAAAATCTTTCAATACTACATCTTTTATCCTAGTCTGTATGGTTTTTTAAATTCTAGAAGTTTAACTCGCTGTATCCATCTGTGTGATGGCGGTAAAGTTCCATATATCAAAGCACTTCCTTTGATCTAATGAATCGAAATGCCGATAATCTTCCTATTGATTATTTCGACCGTCATTTGACCTAGTCCAATAAGTGCTTAGTATTATTGGTATAGGATTAATAAGTGAAAATATCGTTAATAAGTCAAAAATGGAGGACCTATGCATTACTTTAATGTACATATAGAGCTTTAAGTAGCGGTGCCGCGTACTGCTGAACGATATTCTGTTTCGATGTACAGCTTATGACACTTTAAAAAAAATTTTTTTTAGTTCTATATCCTTGAAGTATACACGAAATGTACATTAGAATGCTCCGTGTAGGTATTCTTTGCGGAATGTTTAGGAAGCGTAAAGTACTAATGAATGAAGTGTTTAAGAAGTGTATCTACACTCTTTGCGGAGTGTTATGAAGCATTTGGGAAACGTTAATGAAAAAAAATTTTAAATGTGTGAAAAATGTAACAGATGTGTTTCGAGGGGCACCGCACAATAGAAGGAATAGGAAACAGAGAATAGAGAATAAGAATTTCAATCTATCAGAAACTATGTATTCCACAATACATGATTTCTGAGGTTGAGGTTGAAATTCTTATTCTCTGTTCTCCGTTCCCTATTCCTCTTATTGTGTGAAGTCCCTTACGAAACATTTGGGAAGTTCGGAGAACATGTATAAATACTCAAAATCACTAAAGCCCAGTTCCACAACTAAATTCATTATCTTTTTCCAATTTTAGAATTGGAAAAAGATGAGAAACAAGTTGAATCTCGATTAAGAATTAACTATGAGTTGTGGAACTGGGCTTAAGAGTCAATGAAATGTTTAAGAAGCGTTAAAATTTTTTGTTCACACTTCTTTGACGCTTCGACAAGCTTTACATTTTTATCAAATTATTTTTAAAATTTAGTTTGGCTATTAATTCAACTGTCAGTTGCTTGAAGTAACATTTTTTATTATAATTTAATTTAAACAAGTACAATAAATTATAATTAAAAATTTTACTCCAAATTTGCCAATTGAATTAATAGCCAAAATTAAATTAATTAGAGTTTATTAATCAAAGTAACTGCAAAATAACAAAATAAAATTAGCTTACCAAAATAAAATCTGCCCATATTTCTTTTGCATAATCAAGTGCTTGTTCACGCAAATCTATTATATGTGCAAATCTGCGAGGCGACCAATCGGCGATTGATCTCTCATCCTCGAATCTTGTCGATGATGCATTCAAATGTACATTCATCGAATGATACATCTTGCTCCTCGAACTAATCCATTTGTTCAATATTTCGATCGAATTGTCAACATTGTTGTCGCTGCGTATCCTGAAATGATTAACAAAAAAATCTTCGCATCTTTCTTGAAGGGATTGCACTGTTATATTTTTCGTAGAAATATTTGAAAAAACAAGTTAAATCAAAATAAAAATTAAACTATATTGTCGAAATGAATATATAAGAAATATAATACAAATAAAATATAGATAAATCTCCAAAAATCTAAACGTGAAGAAGACTTCTAAAACTAGCGCGGCACGTTCAAACACATCCGGTATTATATATTCGCGCGTTTGCGAATCGACATGTTTCCGCATGCGCCGCATCGATTAGCGGATAACTTCAAATATAAATTTATAAATAAATTTGAAACCGTGATAGAACGAATGAAAATGTGACGACAATCAATGCGATTGTTTCGAAATATTTCTAATTTTCTCGTATTCGCTCATACTTGAGATTTAATTTTATGACGATTACGTATAATTATAATATAAGACAATTCTCAATAAATAATGGGAGTGAATTCTTACATTATTTTAACATCTTAATTAGAAAAACGCTGATCAATTTTTTAATTATAAGTATATATCCAAATCCTCAATATCCAAAAACTATGTTATATTGATGAATTTATAAATGCTTCTATGAGTTTTACTATATCATTACCGAACAAAAAAGTGAGGTTATGTCTAGTCACTTACCAAAAACTTATTCGCTTCTTTGGATAATCTTGATTCTCTAATAAACTCAGAAAGTACGGCAACGTGTGTGCCTTATTTCTAACAAGGACACTAATCAACACGGTTGGTTCTTTTAAGATTGTGTCGCACGTAACCAACCACGCAAAACCAATGAGAGAATAAATAATTAAATATCCTCGAAGGATCATCGTGATACAGATATAAAATCGGTACATTTTAATCACACACGTGTCTCTTCGTGTTCGCCTATTAGAAAATTTAGACAGACGAATGTGAAGATTATACGAAGAAACAATTCCTCTAACATGATCTTTCTATCTCATCATTCTCATCCTATTATCACAAGTACGTAGATGTGCGCAATCGATAAAACAGAAAATTGTACGCAATGTTCATCACACAGTGGCTGCGTTAAATGTTTACTGCAGTATATACTGAAAATTTATAACGTAACGTGAACTACAGATTTTAAGTACTCGCAGAATAACAGAACACAGCCAGTGCAATCAATCTTATAACATTTTTTATTCAATTTTTTAAATATATGTATATAAATTATGTATATGTATATAAATTATGTTGTATATATAAATCCTCTGCTTTCCTCTTCTCTGTTTTTTCCTCATCTTTTTTCTCTTCCCGCCCCCTCCAAGTTTTGTACAAAAAATGTATCACAGAATTTGAACAAATTTACTATTATAAATATACATTGATTGCAAAACTTACTATTATAAAATATAAATTGATGGCAAAATTTTCCTGTATTTTGGTCATATTTTTCTTATAATTTAACTTTTTACCAAAGAAATATCTTCTTTTACTTTTATTCCTTTTATTTTATTTACTTCTTCTGACTTTACCTTTTTCTTGTATGCATAACTAAGTTTGGTTTTGTCAAATTCTAGAAGCATTATACCCAAATCTCCACTGTATCTATTCTTTGCAATCTGGATACACACAAGATAAAATAACTCATATTGAAGATTGAAAAATATATCATCCAACAATTGCAGATGTACATACCTGTAAATATTTCTTTCCTTTTATGCTAGTAAGTCTTTTGTCTTGTATAATCAATATATTATCAGCTTCTTGACTTGCTTTGGCACTGCCAAAAATAGACAAAGCTGTCAATTCTTCATCTCGTTCTTTTCTTGGATGTATAACCAAAGTAACATGACAATTATATTTTGTAGCAAAATTTCTGAACTGTGCTATGATCTTGTCTTGTTTCCAAAATCTACGATACAACGCTGTATAAAAAATAAATTTTTCAAAGAGAGATAAAACACATTCGTCTCACCTATCGGTCATTTCTTCTGACATGCCCATCATAAATTGCATATTGTCAATTATCACATGAGCTATGTCATGTACATATGTTGCATGCATAACTGCCTAAAATAAAAAAGCGAAAAGTTATATACAACATTAAATTTTTCATTTATAGATAATGTCTTATAGAAACATATAATGTCATACATCCATAACAACTTTGATATTCTGCTGACCATGAAAAGTCATAAAATAAATTGGTAACTTGTTAAAAGCATCTGCATATGTATTGAATTTATCCAAGTTATCTTCCAAAGATACTTCTGCCATTTGCTGCAACATAGTTCTAGCTAACCGAGCATTTCTGATTTCAAAACTACCCCATAATGTGTTGACACCTTGCATTGCTAAATCTAGCGAATATTCGCTCATAAATGTAGTTTTGCCACTGCCTAAAAATTGATATGTGTAAAAAAATGTAATTTTATAAGCAACATCCTCTGATGCAAATGATTTAGTTATCTCTTTAGTAATTAACTGATCTGTCTTACCAGTTGGACCAGTTAGTATTGTAAATTCTCCTCTTCTATGTCCTTTTAAAATTCGATTTAAGGTAGGATATCTTTTCCATTTTACACCTTGAACTTTATCTATATTTTGCAAATCACATAATACATCTTGTCTGAGGTCATCAAAAATAGTAATACTTTTATGCCAGATTGGTTGTGCATTTGCTAAAATATGTTTAAAGTCATAATCTCTGTCAGCAGCTAATTTTGGTCTAGGTTGCGTGTCAATTGGTCTCACGAAGTAACATCTCTTCTCATTTAATTTCTTAGCGAATTGTCTGGCTGTATACCAGCTAGGTTCGTCATTTCCAAACCATAGAATTAATTTTTTAAAATTTTCAAAATTTGGCAACAATTGCTGTGGCAAGTGTTGTAAATTGTATGGCAAACAGATCACGTTTGCTGCCTTTCGAGATGCTAATGCTAATAAATCGAGTATTGTTGGTACAACCACTGCAGTCGTATCATTTTTACTATCTTTTTGCTTATAAAAAATAAATCCACTAACATTGGAAATAGGTATGATTTGTTCTAATTCTGGTTTACAAGAAAGAGTTTTATAACCCACAACAGTACCGAAAGCAATTAATGGAAAATATAATAATGCTGGTACAGCTGCATATATACCATTTAATTGTAAAATATCCTCTTGTGAAATTCTCTGTAATAATTTTCATTAATGTGTAATATTTGGATATATATATATATATGTGCATATATATATATATGCGTGCGTGCGTGTGATGTGTGTGTGTGTGTGTGTGTGTGTGTGTGTGCGCGCGTGTGTGTGTGTATGTGTGTAAACATTGAATCTATGTTAATTATCTTACTGGAAGAGAGAATATATTCAGAACTTCTTCATATAACTCTGATGACAAATCTGCAATTTTCTGATTAGATTTCACTATGTTATTCCATTTTGTAGCATAATCTTCTTGAACTTTTATAGCATTTCTCAAAGTTTCCAATTCTTTTTGCATATTATTTGCTTTGGTTGATTTTGTTAATAAAAATTTTTCCAATATATTCCATTCTCCTTTAGAATGGCATTTATCACATAAAAAATATCCTGTAATAAACAAGTATATTTGTATAAGATACAATTATTTTATCAATTTCTTTATGTACCTTCTATCAAATATGTTCTATACATTTTATTATCTTATACATTTTGGTTTACCTGTTGTTTTATTAATATAAATATTTGCCTTTTTAGATTTTTCAGAATCACATATAGGACACTCAGTGACTAGACATGCATGTCCATCAATGGTATTAATATTCTTTTGCTTCAGTATTTGTTTTATGTGAAATAATGAGATCCCAGGTACTGGATCATTTATAATGCTACTATTAGAATATAAACGACGATAAAACATCCAAAATCTGTCATATCTTTCTGGAGTTAAAGAACGCATCAATAATTTTGAAGACATTTTTCTTGTCTAATTGAAGCGTTATCAACATTGAAGTTATAGATCTAATAGCATTGAAATCATTTTGATCAGTAATAAAAGTTAATATCTCATCACTGGAGCTGTAAAGAATTTTATCTGTATAATTATTTTCAATTATAATCAATATAGACTGCTTTCCTTCAGGAAATGCAGTCGATATAAACATCGTTTTATATTTTTCTTTTCATGAATAATACAGATAGAATAACATTCGTGTCGATTTGTTTCCTGAGAGAAGTAAGTATAAATTTTTGCATTTTCATGTATAAAATATATTTAATAGAAGAAAAATTATTAGAAAACTCAAGTTACATTTTTTATATTTCGAAGTTTTTTGATGTTTACATAAAAAGAATAAGGTAAATATAAATTTTGAAACACAAAACTACTATAATTTAAATTATACAAAAAAATAATTTGCTTTTAATTAATTAAAGCAAAGAATATGTAGAGTGAGCAGAGAATTATCATTTAAAAAATTATTTTCTGACTTAACTAAAAAAAATTTTGAAACAAAAACAGTATAAAAAAAGTATAAAGAAACAAAAGTGACACTTGAACAATTTTTCTTTTCAGAATCTATTCTACGCAATAAAATACAAATTTACATAATAACAGGAAAATCAGAAGAGAAAGCGTTATATTAAGCATTTAACCGATTTTTTCAAATCGTATCATTATTGACATTATCAACATCACTAAAACAAATCTCTTAAGAGATCTTTTAGGATGTTTCAGAACAAATGGTCTTTATTCTTTATATTTGTTTTATTGATGTTGATATTGTCAATCCGTAATAATGGAAAACCGGCGTATAGAGCACGTGATCACAAAATAAAACCAACACCAGGAGGGTGCGTTCCAAAACTTAATTCTGGCTGTGGTCAAAGTCTCGCTACAAATACTTTGAAGCATTTGATGGACCAATTAGAAGAAAGAATTTTACAAACTGACCAATTAAAATATGCTTCAAAGCATTTGCAGTATGACCATACCCGCTGTACACCCTCAACTCCGAGTATTCTTTATTTTTATTTAATTTAGTGACCAACAAAGATAAAATAATACTCGAGTTGACAGAGTTGAATTTTGGAACGCAACCCAGAGGATTGAATATAAGATCTGACTATGAATACCGGCCATAGAGACCCTCTAATCAGAATCTAGCATCGATATTTAGGCCGATATTCATACGGCTCCTGCACACAAAAACGCGGTAACGCTTGCCGCACGGCAAAGTTGACGTGAGCCATCAACGTTTCTTGCTTGCTCGGAAGTAAAGCCAGTTCTACATTAGTTGCAAGTCGATCGTAAATTTGTTGCAACAACCAATCTGAAGCTTGCATTTTGAAATCAAACTTGCGAGCTTCAGCTTGCAGTTAATGCAGAACCGGCTTAATAGATATGTAATTTTCACCGCGCCACAAAAGTTGAACTCAATCCAACTTTTGCCGCGCGGCGGAAGAAATATTACATCATTTTTAGAAGTTTATATGGTGAGGCCGACTTAAGAACATAGAATTATTAATTAGTGCGATAACTTCCGCGCGGTAAGCGTTGACGCGTTCAATGTGCAGAGAGAAGCCTAAGAGCGACCATATTCGGGATTTAGCTGTTACTTTATTTTGAAGCGCTTCTATGTCCATAAAATGTGGACATTGAACTATGCAACCAATGTCCACAATCCGGTCGGTAATGTCGACGATTATTTAGTTGTATTCTTCGCTATATCCACGAATTTCGATCCATTAGATAACAAAACTGTAAGTTGTCTAACAAGACTTAGAGCCGGTTGTTCCATCTTTTGGTAAATTTTATCTGTTGTGTAAGTAACAAGACCCAATCACATGCGCGAATTACCAAATTTACCTCATAAATAAAATTTATCAAAAGATGAAACAACCAGCCCTTATTACAAGCCCCGATAGATTGATTGTTCGTCTGTCTATCTAACGGACTGAAATTCATGGATATAGCGAAAAATACAACCAAAAAATTGTGGACATTCAATTGAATCATGGATATTGGCTACATAGTTCAATGTTCACATTTTGTAGACATTTTGTAGAGGCCCTTCAAACTAAAGTAACAGCTAAACCCAGCCAGGCATGGCCACTAAAAGTCTATAGATTATCTATCTATATAGTCTGCGGTTGTATTCTCTGATAAAACATAACCTTTTACGCGTGTTGTGCACGTGTAATTTTATTTATTGTTTATTCTACATTTAGTATTGATCAAATCGCCGGTACGTACAAAGCAAAAATATTGTTAAACCAGCATTTCTGATTACTTATTGATTACTTAATTCAGATTGTTTATGTTACGAAGTAAAGTTTTTATATTATTATTTTTCTTTTTATATATATAGGTCATTTAATATGATATATAAAAGGAATTAAAGTCACATTTATCATATTCATCCGAAAATATTTCAGAAAAAAAGTACATTATTTAATTATATATATTGCAATGACAAATCAACGGCTTTCCTGTGGATTGGATTTGTGCTGTGCTGTAAATTTAAATGATTGTTTAATTTATGCATCTGAATCAAGGTAAATTGTTATTACATGTTTAAATGTCATGCTTTTTACTTATCTTTATTTATTGTAATTTGCATATGTACATTATTATTTTTATTCATGATTTCAGGTATGATTTTATTTGTGTCTCCTTGGTTCATCCTTTATTTAAAAGAGAATTTATTTCTGGACCTGCCAAAAATCGTCCAGGACCACTCACTAGGCCTGATTTAATTTTAAACAGTTCAGGTATAAATTAAATATATATTTATAATATTTATACTTATATTTTATTAATTATATCAGTAGTCAGCATTAGATAACTTTTACTTACATTTTTATATTGATGTTCTCTTCTTATCCTTGTTCCAGGAACAACGATATCAAGTCTGTTTTTTTATTGCTACACTCTGAACCGATGCAATAAGTTGAAGTGAATGTATATTTCAAACATGTTTTATTTATTGTATGCACTGTGTATATCAGTTCAAAAAGTGTAACAATAAAAAATATCTTATTATATGATAGACTTATCATATGATAGAATTGTATCTTTTGCTGTTATAAAATTTTTTTGTTATAAGCTTCTGAGATAAGTATCACAGATTTTATTATTAATTAATTTTCAAGATATGAATGGTAAATAAGGGATAATGAACATACACATTATCTGACATAAAAATCTAACCAAAAGTTGTATCTAATGCTGATCACTGAATTATATCAATAATTTTAAAAAATAAATTAATAAAATCAAATTTAAATAGAATCAATAATATTACATTGCAGATTGGAATAATAGAATAATTGCGAAGTTTTCATCACTTATCAATGTTGACTCGACCAATCCAATTATTAGAAAAAATAGCGAAGAGACTTTGAATCAGGAATTAGGCTTAGCTAGCCATTTTGGTTTGTCGGGAGTGACTTTAAAATTAAAATACGGGATAAACAAAAATGTGAATCTTGCAAGGATCATTTCTGATAAAATATCAAATCACAATTGTACTTTCCAGGTAGCACATATATATATACATATATGCATACACATTAAATTATAATTTATAGTTTTAATTTTTTAATTAGAAAATATGTGTGATTAATACTCAATATACTTTTAGAAATAAACATTTTGAAACAAAGATAATGTTATTTATGTTGAACAACAAGGAAATATATTTACCGATATAAAATCTATAAACTGTAGAATTAGTACAGTTAAATTAATACAGTTTTTTTAAATTATGAAAACATATTAATTATTATAGGTATGGATACAAGTTCCTATGGAGAATCCAATTAGACAAACCTATTCTTATAGAACAGAAGATTATCCGGAAGACGAGAATCCATGGGAATGGTGGAATTCTTTTAGAGTAATATGTGATTATAATAAAAAATTAGGAGTTTCATTAATTGTCAGTCATGATTTGCCTGAAGAAGAAGAGGTAGTTTAAATTAAATTTGCAAATTAAAATTGTGCAATATGAATATATATGTATAAACCAATTTAAATTTAAAAGATTGATAGGTGGCTCGGAGAACCAGTGAGATGTTTAATTTTGCCAACAACGTTATTTTTAACTAATAAAAAGGGATATCCAGTACTAAGTAAAGCACATCAAGCATTAGTAAGAAGATTTGCTGTCCAAGAAGTACAATTTATTTTAACAGGCGCCTCACGTTATCAAAGTGTTAGTTATTATCATAACTATCTTGATTATTTATGGAAGGTAAAATTAAAAAAGTTTTCTAAAAATAAATACTTAATTTTGTAGAATATACAAAATAATATCATTTTTTAAGGGATGTCAAAATGATGGAACGGTGGAAAAATTTGCTCGAGGATATGAGGACTATCTGCAATGTCCATTACAGCCTCTAATGGATAATCTCGAATCACAAACTTATGAAATATTCGAGAAGGATCCCATAAAATATCGAGAATATCAAAGTGCTATATACGAAGCTATAAATGCGATAGTATATAAAATGCAAGAGGAAAGAACGATGTAATCGTCGAATCATATTAATTAATAAAAATAATATCCTTAGAAAAATGTATAACAAGATTATAAATTTTTAGAATCATTATGGTAGTTGGTGCTGGAAGAGGCCCGCTTGTAACCGCATCTCTGAATGCCGCGAAAATGGCATATCGGGAAGTAAAGATATATGCAGTGGAGAAGAATCCTAATGCCATAATAACGTGAGACCATTTTAAAATAACAATTATATTAGATTGGATAAAAAAATCTTTGTTTTTTAAAATATTTTAAAATTTCTTCTTTATTAAATGGTAATATAATTAAATTTGATAAGAAAAAAAGCTAATAAAGCTATCTAAAAGTAAAATGAAAGAATCGATATTTTGTTTAATAAAGAAACAATTTTATCCTTATTTATTTTAATTTTTATTTATTTTAAAATGAATTAGAGAAGACTTTTTATCCAATAATTTCAATCAAATTTTAAATAATCGTGAATTACATGTGTTCATTATTTCATTCTATGTTTATAGTTTACAAGCCCTTCAAAGAGATATGTGGAAAGAAAAAGTTACAGTGATATCATGCGATATGAGAGAATGGAATCCTCCGGACAAAGCTGATATAATTGTGTCTGAATTACTCGGATCCTTTGGTGATAACGAATTGTCACCAGAATGTCTAGATAATGTCCTTAAGTTCTTAAGAGGTTTGCATTACATGCCACATTACGTAAATGATGTTAATCTTGCATTAATAGTATTAATTTTTTCTTTAACTACTTGTTTGAAATTTTTATCAGATGACGGAATTAACATACCACAATCATACACTTCATACATAGCTCCTATGCAATCCTCTAAATTGTACAATGAAGTGCGACAACTTAGAGATAAGGACAAACATCCGTTAGCTCATTTTGAAACTCTATACGTAGTACATCTTCAAAATAAATACGATATAGCAAATCCGAAACCACTTTTTACATTCAAACATCCAAATACAGGTTTGTACAAAATATCCAATATTTTAATTATTTTATATTTTAATTATTTTAATTTCTTTACATGTTTGTATTTTTTTAGACGCTCTTGCTGACAATTCGAGATATGAAATCAAGACTTTTCAAGTAGAACAAAATTGTGTATTACATGGATTTTCAGGATACTTCACAGCAGTTTTATATGAAAACATTACATTAAGCATAGAACCTAGCACATACAGCTCAGATATGTTTAGTTGGTTTCCAATCTTTTTTCCACTTAAGGTACGTGAAATAATTTTTATTCTTTAAAGTAAATATTCTTGCAAAATATAAGTTTTGTGGTAGATAAAAAAAATATTTATCGATACACAGGAACCAGTACAATTAAAAGCAGGAGATGAAATAGTGGTTCATTTCTGGCGCAGATGTGGTTCTAAGAAAGTATGGTATGAATGGTGTCTCAGTAAACCCATACCAGTCTCAATCCACAATATAACTGGACGCTCTTCCGTTATCGGATTATAACGTAACGACTTGTGTATTATGACTTGTTCATTTAACAATGTTCCGATATACGATATATATATATCAGACTATTAAATATTAACTATTAGATTTATAATTAAATTTTCTGACGAATGTGAACAGTATTACGTATTCGAATATTTTAGCATTAATTTTATTTCAAATGTGTCAAATTGTTAAACTAATATTAATATACCATATTATTATATTATTATATTAATATATTAATATTATATAATATTAATATACTAAATTTCAATTTGACATAAATTTGATGTAATATAGGAACCGGGACACTATCGTATCTCCAGATATGAATCTTTTTATTTACTTTTTTTTTATGAACAGCAAATATTTCTGAGATAATTATTTATTTCAGAATATTATTCAACTGTTTATTCCACTTACGCTTCAAAGATATTGTACTCAAATATCCTTATATTTCCTTCTATTTTTTATAAAAAATAAAAGGAAATGCATTCGTACATATAAAAGATATATAAAGGTATATAATATGATATGTGAATATTTTCTTCATTGCAAACGATTTTTTATGTATAATATATAACTATCTTAATATGACGCCGATATCTAAGGTCACTGATATTCAGTGAGGTCATTGATACTGTAGAATTTTGATAACATGTATTACGAAATGTTCTCAAAGCGTGTTATTACTGTTCCCTTAAACTCACGTGCTTCGAAAAATATTGTCTAAATTCTACATCTTATAAGATTGAGCTTAATTCACATGTTCATATAATAATCTTGAATAAGAATTTTCTAAAATTTAATAATTTTATAAAATTCTATAAAATTACATATTTCATCTAATTCTATATATTTACTTTATAATGAATTTTTACTTATTGACAAAACACTTCAAATCTTTTATAAGATTACTTAGAATTGTAACAAAAGAAATTATAATTCTATCAAACTACATATTATGCATGTAAATCAAGCTGCTTTACTTGATTTTGCTTGATTTTTATCTCATTTTTACAATCTCAGGTGGTAATAGTATTAATATTTAGTAACAATCTTAAAAATGAAACATTCTTGCGTAATTTTTTTATTTTGGCAATATATCTACAATAATTAGATCTTTTTAAATCAAAATAATAAAAATTTTGTCACGGATTGAAAAAAAACCCTTTTGTTTTTATTATAGCCTTACATATTTCTATGAATTAATTTTTTAAATGTATTTAATATTTTTCTTAAACACTTTGAAGATTCCGTCCGTGGTATAATTTGTGGATTCACTTTTCTTCACTCATCACCCAAGAAAATATTTAATGAAAAATTATTAAAAATAAAACGAAAATGAAGGATTCTAATTAATAACAATTATAATGAAATAAGTTTACGGCTATCTGTTTGAGCCATCATCAGAAATACAATAAATCAAATTATACTTGAAATTCATCTTCTTAGAATATAACATTTTTTGATAAGCTGTTTCCAGAATAATAATTATAGCTCTTCACATGTGAACGTGAGACGAATTTCAACTGTAATTTGATTTATTGTATTTCTGATGATGGTTCAAACAGGTAGCCACAACATGTAAACACTTCGATTTTAATAGAGTAAGATTGAATATCAAATTCATGTAATTTCTTTAAAATATATAAAATAAGTTCACACACCAAATGCTGCGGTTGGCTCTTCTAAGTTACCCTGTAACTTATTTCATTATAATTTAATAAAAAAATTTTAAGTTTTTCAGGCACAATGTCAAATCAAAACAATACTTTTATTATTTTACAACTTTTATTACTTTACAAGGAAGGATTAAAGCGCTCATTTATTTTAATAACGATATAATTAAAAAATTCTCATTTTTTTTTCAATTGCAAAAAAAAGAAACGTAAAGAAAATTTAAAAAGATATTTTATTCCTCTGTATATAATTTTATTTTTCTGTAATTATTACATCAAAATTACATTTCAAAATTAACATTACAAAATTTTAATAGCTTTAGATATTCAAATTTAATTTCTAGAAAACTTCATTTTTTGTTGTGGCAAATGAGCAAAATTATGTCTCAAAATAATAAAATTACGCAAGAATTAATTTTATTTTTGAAGATATTCAGAAATTTTTTATGGTAATGCATATAAATAATAAAAGAAAACTCTATAACAATAACATGGTAATATTTTTGATTATTATGCAATGAAATGAAAGCTATTTTAATATCTAATTTGAATGTAATTATGCAAGATGCAATCAATTTGATCTTTTTTT
>NW_012130138.1:696093-697375 GCF_000143395.1 Atta cephalotes
AATGTAATTATGCAAGATGCAATCAATTTGATCTTTTTTTTTTTTTTTTTTTTTATTATATCTAGAATAATGTAGATATTCTATGTACATCTGTACATCTACCTAATGTACAAAATTTAGCTGCAGATTATAATGCAATAAATGCTTTTATTTTATCAAAATTTCAACATGTGATTAGTGTTGTGTTTATTTTTTGCAAGTCAAAAAATTGTACGAAATTGTCTTTATATTATTTGATCATGTGTAATCGGAGCAAATTATATAGTATTAAATTTTGAATCTGTCTAATTTACAATCTATATATGTCATTCCTTTTCTTCTAATTTTCAACGACTCAATCATTCAAGATATCATTCTTATAATTTAATAAGTAACACGACATTCGCTGTTGACGATTCTGATTGATAACAGAAATATGAAACTAATATATAAAAACTAACTCGCGGTTGCTCAAGACTGAAGGTCATATGCTATTTGTGTTGCAATTGTACTCGCGATAGTTCTTATGTACGTAATCAGCATTTATATATTTCGAATAGAGAAAAACAGAAAGCTAAGATTTAAAAAAAATGTATTTTTGATAATTTTGAGATTCGAACGTGTTATCCATGGTACATCCTGTGCTTGATCATGTTGACTCGTTCGAATTTAGTTCAATTAAATTTCTGAGATGAGATAAGAGAGGAGCCGATAATGATAGAAAAGTGCTGAGACTGGATTGTAATCTTGTCTTTCATTATTCGACCAAGAATATCAATCGGCTCCGTTTTGCTCTCACTGCCGGTTGCATTCGCGCGTGCGGCCTTATCTTCATAAAGTGAAAAAAAATAGAGGTTAGGACAGTTCGTGCGCGTTGCTCTGCACGGCGATCGCGACGGCGAAGGAAAAATGGCAAGATTGATCACCCAGATTAGCAGGTGCGTGATAAAAACCGTCTCGCACGATTTGCTCTATACAACTGCGAAGTCGAAGATAGCCCTTGTCATAATGCGATCCATAACCACAACTCAGTATTTGAGAGATGGTAAGTGAGAATGAGCCATGCTGGTTTGGCTTTTTAAAAAGCGTCAGTATGTATTTATTAAAACTATTTGTAGTACCAAAGAAACGATTTCATCGCCGAGTACTGTCTATTGTTTTCTTTGCTTCTTGTCTTGTTTATAAATTTATAATTGTTGATATTAATGAACGCTCGTGAGAAATTCATGTGATTTGTAAACACGTGCGCGCGCGCGCGCGCGCGTGTGTGTGTGTGTGTGTGTGTGTGAGATAATTTTATATA
>NW_012130138.1:697938-700710 GCF_000143395.1 Atta cephalotes
GCGCGCGCGCGCGCGCGTGTGTGTGTGTGTGTGTGTGTGTGAGATAATTATATAATTATATATATATATATATATATATATATATATATAAAAATTTTATATATAAATTTTATATATAAATATTTGTTGTAATTAAAATAATAGAACGAATTCGATCAAAGTTCGATTAACTTAATCTCAACACAAATAAAAAATATTTTATATTTATGTTAAAACCAATCCTTGTTAAATGTGTTGATAATTAGTTTTTATTGTTAAAATAATACAATTTATGAATAAGTGAATAAATAACAAAAATATAATTTTAAAACATAAATTTTAAGATAAATAGATAAAAAATGGATATGCACGTTAATTTAACATATTTAAAATTTATATATTTAAATTTACCAAATTATAAATGCTAATATTATTGAAGAAATATGTTTCCATAATTTGCTTCCAATTTATGTCAGATGTTACATTTTTGTGTTAATTTTTGCATAATGTTTGGTTATTTTTTAATATATTCACTTTGTATTTATTAAATTAGCATAAAAGTTAAGTGAACCGAACATGTGAAGTATGTTAATTTAATACAATTTTTTCAACTATGAACGATTAACCGCCGGAATTAATATTAAAAGCAATTCCTGACATTATTAAGTCTCATAAGACTCATTTAATTTATGTTGACTGAAAGATAATTAAACATTAATTAATAAAAACATTAATTAATTTCAAAAAGTCAAAATGACATACTTGAATAAAAGAATGAGTGCATGTATAAATTTATTTTAATAAGAATAATCGCAATTTTTACAGATACAGATAACATAAAGAAAATATAATTAAATAAATAGACTTATCAAGTCCATCATCAAAAGAATTCATTCGATTGGTAGAATTATTGTTCTTAATTTCACTCTTTTCAATATATATTTCGACATTATTTTTTTTCGAACAAAAAATTGATAGTTATTCATGTTAACAAAATAATTCAGATATTATTACTTGATAAGTTAATTCAATTCACTTCGATCAAGTTAGTTCGAAAAAAGTTTGACCGAAGTCCAAGAATTAATGTTTTATTATATTTTTTTATTTTTTCGGTACAAATGCTTTTATTGTACAATTTGTATAAATCTTGTATGCAGCTCCATTGAAAATAAATCGAATCACAGTTGCAAGATAAACGCGTGATTTTTCAGAACGATGGTACACTGATAAACACGAATGGGTAACAGTAGATGGCAAAATCGGCACAGTCGGTATATCGGATTACGCGCAGGATGCTCTCGGAGATGTGGTGTACGCGCAACTTCCCGATGTAGGATCGGCAATCAAGAAAAATGGTAATTGATATGACATTTTTTTACCTAGCGCAACCAAATTTCGGAAAAATTTCAGAAATTGAAAAGATTATCTCTAGAAACATAAACTGAAATGTCTCTTGAAAAAAAGACTATCCATTTTTCTATAACTTTGGAATGTTCAATACATTTTTCCTTATTTTTAAAAATTTATTTTAACACGAAATTTTAAGATGTACAATCGAGAAAAGAAAATTAAACAATAGAAGTCAAAGCTATTGATATAAACTTAATTATTATTAGTTTAAGCTTTGGCTTATCTAATTTTCCTATACTTACATTTAGTTGTAATTTACGACATTAATTTAAAATTTAGACTGGAAATATATTCGAAATGTTTTTCACAGATTAACTAACTGATTTTTTTAGAGGAATGTGGAGCTCTAGAATCAGTGAAGGCAGCTTCAGAATTGACAAGTCCGGTCAGTGGGAGAGTCACAGCGAAAAATGAGGCAGTTGAAAGTAAACCCGGGTTAATTAATAAATCTTGTTACAAAGACGGTTGGCTATTCAAAGTAGAGTTAAACAACTCAGACGAGCTCAAGAACTTAATGAATGAAGAGGCTTATAATGTGTTTTTGAAATCAGACGCGCATTAAATCTAGAAATCTAATGCCAGAAAATTTTCTTCAAAGTAGAACTTGAAGCAAATTGCGGTAATTTCAAGAATTATATTCTTTTGCTTTTAAAGATTCAATATTTTTATGAACTTATTGAAACAAATATAAAAGACGTTTTACTTAATTATTCATACAATATGATGATCACGCATGATTTAATTAAATGACTTGAATAGAAATTGTTGCGTGTACTACTTGCTATAGATAGTAAAATGATATAGTATGTGACAGATTTTTGCCTTATTGTTTATTACCTCAACAATGATTTATATAAAATTTAAAATGCTGCATATTTATTAGAAATATATCATTATGCTTTGTATAGAAAAGAATGTTAAATTTGCACTTGGTTAAATTAAGAGTAATCACACTGGAATTACATATCTATCACTTCAGTAGTTTTATAAGTGATAGAAATGTTAATTTATGAAAAAGTTAGTGTAGTGAACAAGCAAGCTTTCAATGTTTTTCTAATACAATATGATCTTAATTCATGTTAAATGATGCAAAAAATTATTTACTGTAAAATCGAAACAAGTTATATGTTACAAGTTAATACATTACAAAAATATACAAAAAATAATTCAATGCAGAGATGTTGTGTTTTAACATAAGTCAAAAATTAGAATTGATTGCGATAATTGCAATATTTTTATTAGTCACTGTGCAACGTTCTTAATTTTATATTTATACAAAGCAAACATATTATAATATATATACATATATCTATGTACACACACACACACACATATATATATATATATATATATATATATATATATATATATANAATAATATAT
>NW_012130138.1:701609-707297 GCF_000143395.1 Atta cephalotes
ACACACACACACACATATATATATATATATATATATATATATATATATACATTATACAATAATATATATGTATATATATTATTTGATTACATGAATAAGATTCGAGTTACAAATTATGATACTATTTTTCTTTTTTCGAGCACATAAAAATTTTGAAATTTTGTAAAAATTGTAAATCCTAATATAAGAGAACAAATAATCGCAAGAGATATTATTTTCAAATTTTACGAAATAGTATACTGATATTATATTATTTATGACTCTCCTCCGAATATTCCGTAACTTGATACCAATCCTAAAGTTCCAAAATGAAGGAAATAATATCACTATGGGTTTCAATCAATATAATATATAAAAAATAGTACTGTTAGCTCTCTAGGAAGGAACAATTATCTGTTAATAATAAAGATATATTTACAGTCAATTAATTTTTCTACATAATTTACAATTGCCAACTGCTAATGGCAGTGTTAACAACGCATAATAGTTTTTTCTTTTTAAACTTTATTCCAACAATTTATTGGATCAAAGAATCATATAGATATTAAATTAGATTATTTGCCAATCATAATTGGTAACTGTACATATTTAACATAAGAAATGTACACAACGCTGTAATTGTCGTATTCACTAATTACAATGGTTAATAAACATGTTGTAACAAATCGAGTCATTAATCGGGATTGATGTATATACAGAATGAAGCATTTAGAGCGTGATATATTAATATTTTAGGAAAATACCAATTTTAGAAGAAAACGTTTAAGGAATGAAAATTGTGGGAGATTCCGAAGAGAACATATAACGTTTACAATAATCGATTTCATTTTTGCGGAATGGCAATGATCATATCTTTCCCATTATATATAATTCTTTTTAACATTTGAGAGTAAGTTTTAGGCGTACCCCTATTGAATTTTTATATTTGTATTAATAGAAACGTGCTCGTAAATGCTTCTCTATTTTGTTATTTTATATGTACGTGTATGTATCAAAGCTTACACGTTTGTGTTACTACAAAGTTACTACAAAGTTGTGTTACTACAGCTTTTGGACTAGCGCAAAACTTACATTAATGTTAAAAGGATCGTAAATTTGCCTTAATCTCAATCTTAATCTAAATTTATTTGGAAAAATAATAATATTTCATTAAGAAAGCAAAAAAGAAATATCATCTTTATGATTCACTCTGGCAAATGGCACTCTGATAAAACTATTATCGTCGTTATTATATCTCCTTCAAAATCCTGCAATTATATTTACAGAAAACGTCTTTTCCTAAAATTAAAGTTTAAAGGAGATTAATATGTCACGCTTTATATGCCTTATTCTATATACAAAATATATACAGAGATAATTGATTTAGGACTATCCTTTTTTTCTTTTTTAAAGGAGCTTTTTTCTTTTTAACATATGTTTGCGATTAATACGACTTGTTCCAAAATTATCAGACCGACACGTTCAGTAGGAGGTCTCTGAGAGGAAAAAAGACGATACAATAAATAAACGGTAGCGTGAACTTGTCTTACCCAAACAGCAATGATTTAAAGCGATATTTTTCAATTGTGAAACAGCAGTAATTAATACACGGTAAATGACAGAATTATGAACTAATTTGCAGAAAATACAATAATAGTAATAATTAACTAAGACCTAATAACGTGTGGACATACAATAGGTACGATACTTTTAATAAGTTGTATTACATCGTAATTTCTTAACGTGTAATTATACACACTACACGAATTAAAATATTTATTTATGCATGTTACATTCATTCATTCCATTCAAATTGCTATCTGGGCGTCTATATTCTGAGGTATGTGGTTACTAAAAATGTAAAAATATAAAAACTTAATACAGATGAAGAGGTAGTCATTCGTGTCGTGAGTTAAATAAAAATAATTTTCTTTCTTTTCAAATAAGAAACATTATTAAAAATGAGAATAATGATAAGTCTAGACTGCTTTCAATTTCATGTTTAACATAAAAAACCGGACGATTTGAAAATTCGGGAACATCAGCATATTTTATATCGACGTATAAGGTCAAATCTGACAGGTGGACACAAATCTTTGCTCACGCGATAAGTACATTCGCGTTATTCTCAGGAAAATATTTAATTTCATTGGTAATAATGATCGTTACTACTATTCCTCTTGATTTGATTTAACACTCGAGTCTTAATCTAATATGAGACATCAAGTTTCTCGTGCTTACCGACAAGCACTTTACACCTAGTTAATTGTATTGAAAGATCGGTGGAAAAAGTGAAAGTAGTAAAATAGCCTTTTTTTGCAGCAGGTACGTGTTCGATACATGAATAAAAACAAGAGGAACCGTAACGGATAATATTACCAATTTACCAATGCAAGAAAAGATTTCTGTCTCTGTTGCCGTTTAACTTTGCATCTGACACAATATGTAATTTCCAATGGCTTCAAATACCACAGGCGTCAAAAAGACAACCTTCACAGCACTGAAGAATTTCTTTGACTATTGGCTAAACAATAATAATAATAATAGTAATAATTAATAAAATTAATAATAAAATTAATAATAATCTATTAGTGAAAAAATTACTACTTTCGATCACTATCTTAACACTTACTAAATATTCTTTTCTATTTAACAACTGCGATACGTTTAATATTATCTTATGCATTTAGAATTAATCGCTAGACAATATAGGACCACATAAACCTTGCTCCAATGATTCTTTTATTTCTTAAACAGAATCTTTATTATGATACAACATACAATAGTAAAATATCGCAATTTGTAGTTATTCCTTTCCGCCACCTATTTGAGAAGTAATAAAGAAAAATACATGAATAAGATCCTAAAATTAGTGAAGACATTAAGTAGCTAATGATTTTCCTCAAGTAAGCAACAGAAATATATTTATTCATTTCATTATTCAACTATACACAAAATATTGTAATTACATATTTAACATGATCTGTACTTTACAACATAAATTGGAATGTTAACTAGTATTTACAATATAGTAGCCCCGCTGAGTGCAAGTGTGACAAAAATGCATATTTTTTCTTTATAGGAAATTCTAAGGATGCCCAGGTGGCCGTGCGACAAACATATATGTATATCACATGCAAGTTCATTGTCATTCAAGTATGCCCATTGAATCCCTTGCAGAAGCACGATTGATCTGGAGAGAGAATTTGATTCTCTTTTAGCAGTACGATATATTTCATTCGAGTGAGAGCAAGGCTTCAGTGTGGTATGCTTAAAAATAAATTCGCCTCTAAGTATTAGAAAAATAGCTTTACTTATTTAGACAAAAGTTGCCTGCCCTTCGACCAATATTTTTTGTTAACCACCCTTTGTACTGTTTTCAAGGCATCTTGCTTACTGTTTCCCTGCGCTTATACCCATTAATTAGGGGTAATTTTCCCCACGGATACATCTCTAAAACTTCAACATCAAATATAGAAAATATATGTCATTGTGTTTATATATTTAGATACACTTTATAATACATATATTCTATGTATGTGTTTGTGTGTGTGTATGTGTGTGTAAAATAATGTACGTCTATACTTGATTTGTATGCACAGGTATTTCATGAACCAGGGCCCCTTTACTTGGTCCGATACCTTAGCAGCATTTAGCTCTTAATAGGTACTTTGAGGTCCACTCTGTCTCACGATTAGGGGCATTAACAGGACTTTCGAGATACACATATACATACATACACATATACATACATACACGCACATATATATATACATACATATATATATACATATGATGTATTATGTATATATTAACGGGCTTTTTTCTTATTCGATGGCAAAGATTACCAAGTAAAACTGATCGTTTCATTTTCTCTTGGCGTGAAGCATCTCCATGAGAAGCGTTTGCGTTGGTGCGCCTCCATTACAATGTTTCTGATAAAGATGCTCTTCTCCCTTGGTTGCCACTTCGTGAATATCTGGTAATACTGCTAACAGCTTATTAAATTTATCCTAAACAAATTGAAAATGAGAATAATTAAATATCTGGTTAACTTGTTTTAGATGAAGTATATGAGAAAGCGTTTGATGATAAAACGCACCAGTACAGATGGGTGATGGTTTAACGTGTATTCCATAAGCGCCTGTTGAACCTGCTCGTGACCTTCTTGCACATGTTTCTTATTCACTAGTCCACGGACATCTGCAGTACATAAAATAATATATTAAATATATACACTTATGTAAAATATGTGAAAAGTTTAATTTGAGTATTACAAGATATCGGAAGGTTTATTTGAAAGTGGAAACAAAGGATGAAAAATCAAGTTATATTCGTGTGATAAATGTTACGTTTTGTATCGTTCATGCAAAACAATTGTGTATTGGTACATTTTAAAAAGCTACATAAAACGTAAAGCTACATAAAACGCATGATCAAATGAATCTTACTTAATTGTTATCAACTTAGTTGTCTCTCGAAATTCATCATTAACAAGACGAATATGAATGGATTTAATTTTATTTACCGTGATTCAGCAGCATTAGGAATTTCATGCATATATATTCGGGAACGTCGAATTTTAGTTCTTGAAGTGTCTTGGATAGTTCCCTGAAGGTTTCGGCCAAGGAAGGAACTCCGAGTAGGCCGAGACAGAGAAGATCAAACTTTTGGCCATTGTGAAGTGTCGTCTCGTCGGGTAGATTATTGTGTAACCTGTGATGAAGGTGATCTAGCACCAACATATCCGACCAAGAGTGTTGTAGCAACTTCATTTGATCGTCAACCTAGTAAATAATTGCAAATGTTAAATATAATGAATAAATATACAAAGAAATACAGATGTAATTATATATGCTATTTGGCATTTTAATTCCATTTTACAAAAAATCATATACAATATAACGATGAAATGTTTTCAGAGAGAATTAAATATAAAAATATTAAATATAAAATATGCGATAAATATATTTCTAAAGAGAGAAAGGAAAATTTATAAATTGAATTAAAATTGTAATCGAAATTTATAAACAAATATTAATTATAACTCAAAAGTATTCGTTTTATTAAAAAAGTTTTTTATAACAAAAAATACTTAAAAAATATGGTTGGTACATGTAATGATTTATATTTATATTATAAAATTAGAAAAAAGCATATAAAAAAATCTCCTTTAGAAGAATGACACGATTTTAACAAAATTATAATGAAGATCAGACAGCAATGTACCATATTGTCGACGAAAAGTTTCAACAAAATGGCCTCGATCTGCTTTGCATTGTCGTTAACAAATCCACCGTGTTGAAGCAAAAATAAAAAGTTATTACAAAACGACCGGTTAAAGTATGCAATTTATAATTAACGCGGTCCTGCTTTGGGGCAACCGCCATAACCCAGAAACGTATCTTGTTATGACCTAGATATGAGGCGATGCTTGAAATCATTCAGTGATTGTGCAATGCTGCTGGTTACCTCACATCCCCGCTCATAGCACCGAGCAGGCCAGGCAACGAGTTATTTATCGGTAAGAACGAACTTTTCTCGTCGAGGAGATTCTCGACAAAATTGTTGTGATTACTTTTAATATGCGCATATGTTATTATATGTTGATGCCTCTCGTTCAGTTTTAGATTAAATTAAAATATTGGAAAAAGATAACAATCTCAAATTCGCGATAATGGAGAAAAGAAGAAAAGGAAAGAAAGGGGG
>NW_012130138.1:707991-714944 GCF_000143395.1 Atta cephalotes
AGAGAGAAGGGGGGGGGAAGCTGCTCAATGCATCGTTCTACAAAAGGTCAGATATTCGAGATACTCACCTTGAGATCTTTGAAGAACGTCGAATTTCTAGCCCAGTCTACCTGCGAAAACAAATTTTGATCGAGCACTTTGCACATTAATTCAAACAAGTCCACTTCACACTGATTATACGTTTGGCTTTGCAACAGTCCGAAGAGAGACGTTTGCCACTCGCGGTCGTCGATCGACGACAGAAACTCCCTTATCATCGGACTAAGTGTCTTAAGAGCGACAACGGGGTTGGACGCGTAGCTCGGCATCCCACCGCCGTGTGGCTGCACGGATTGCTCGCCGAAGTTAAAGACCTTCGTGCCGGGGGTAGTTGAGTTGGCGGCCCAGAGTCTGCTGTCCAGACCGGGGTTGAGATTGTGCAAGTGATTGCCGCCGCCTCCGCCTCCACCACCGCCGCCGCCGCCGCCGCCGCCACCACCACCGCCACCGCCACCAGCACCACTGGTACCGATGTTGGGTTGGCTGGATGGCGCGATCAGCTGGTGCTGGCCAGCCCCGCTGCCACTGCCGCCGGCTTGCGTCGTGACCAGGCCCGCGGCCACGGTCGCGGGGGACGGACTCGAGTCCGGTGACGAGGTCAGACTCGAGACCTGAGGTATTTGGATCTCCTGCTTGATGTGCATCAAGGGCGCGACCGCGGTCGAATAGCTGTTCGGGTCGCCGAGGCTGCCGCGTATCGTCTGGATCGCCAGTTGCCGTTGACGTATAAGTTGCAGCTTCCGCGCCCTATCCCTCTTGTACATGGGCCCGAATTTGTTTCTACCGCCTCGCATTCTGTCCGCCCGTACAGCTGAAACAGGAAGAATTGTTCATTCAGTGTGTTCAGCAGTGTGTACGTATTATGTTTAGCGAGTGTTCCTCGCGTTTATTCTTTCTTAATTTTAATCTTTAATTGACATTTAAGAGTTACAGCCGACTTTCTTTATCCTTGAATGATTTTTTCGTCGGTTTATGCACTATTCGATACCGTTTAAAGACTGAATCGCACCTGATTTCTTAGGGAATGTAGGATGGAACATATTCAGGCGTCAAGTGGAAAAATCAATTTCTCAGGCAATACTATGAGATTCCCAGTAAAAATTTAATTATATTATATATATTTAATTATATATATTTAATTATATTATATATATTTATTTTTTGCGTTATAAACTTATTAGAAAAAAAATCTTTTTCTTCAGTGAAGGTTTAAATTAAATTTTATTTCAAAGTTTGAGTAAATATATGGAAGATATAATTTTATGTACATAAATTTTAAGAATACGCAGAATGTGGCATCGAAGAGTTACGATGAAAAATAATGAAGAATTTTTCTAACGCGGAGTAATCAGTTTTTAATTTTGAATGCGTAGAGCGGTGTGAAAATAGCGGATCGCATTGTTCGCCGATTCGATTCTCAAGAAAAATCTCTCTCGCGCGTGCAATCGAACAAAGCAACCTTGGAGAAGCGCGGTCTTCCGAGTCAGACGAAAGCGGAAGTCACGGCTAATCGCCAGATAAGTAGGACAAAAGCGTGAGAGTGCACCGCCTGCTATTTCTGTCCATATACGTGGCAATCAACGCGTGCGTTGTGCAAATCACTATGTTCGGCATATTCCGCGCGTTTCCACCTTCTACGGTATGTTATCGCAAATAAACGCGATTAGCACTAAAGATCCTCCAATCAGAAAGCTTCTTTTGAAAGATTGGATATTTTCTAATAATTTGCATTAATTAAAATATGATATATATTTTTCCTTTTTCGCATCACTCAGTGCGAAATAGTACATATCTTTTCTCACTCGCAAAATTTTGAGAATAGATGATACTCTCTTATGACTAATCTTTGATTAGAAGGTCTCTTATTGCACACAAAACGCGCCAACGCTTGACATGCGGCAAGACGCGAGAGAGATTCTCAAGTAAGAGATTGGACACCGTTTAAACAATTGTTGATTGGTCTTCAAGGATCCTCAAAGGAGATTAACATCATACGTTGATCCGCCATATTATTCAGAATCTGCTTAAGACGGATGTATGATCTATCTCATTCTATCTTAAGAATTTTTAGGATTTTTAGATAGCGATTATCACCAATCAATTTATCGCTTTTCTGTAAGAACGAGAGAATGATCGACTATCGCATCGCATCTTTTCAAGCATTGCTGCATTCTGTACAGATACAGGATAATAAAGCCGTACGCTTTATACCGACTTCTTCAAACTAGCCGCTGATAACGAACCATCTGCCACGTGAGATTGATAGTCGTAGAGTTGTTTCGAAAACTTTTGCATACGAACGTAGCGTTGGAAATACACACAGAGTTTAACACGTGATGCACGAATTTTATGAATTTCCAGCCACACTCAATTTTTTTCAACAAAATACACCAAAATGTCAGTTGCTCTTGAACTACAAGCCACTGAGAAAATAGAAATTTTTGATAAAGATTATTCATCATTTAAATTCAAAATTTTATCGTGATAAAATTGTTAAAGGTATAAGATTAATTAGAAATTTATATAAGATGATATAAGATGATATAAGATAATTAGAAACTTATATAAGATGCCAAAAAAAAAGGTAATTAAAGAACATCGTAAATTTTTAACAAAATTTATGAGATTAATTTCAGAGTATGCCATGGTTGCGCTACTTTCATGAAGCGGAACAGATCGGAAATTATATTCTTAAATACACTTTTAAAATCAATTAAAGTAAAAGCAGATAATGTGAAATAGGGTTACTAATATTAAATAGGAATTTATTTTTGAAACTTGTATTTCATATTATATTCCATTTTATAAATCCCTTCATTTTCATACTTTTTACTTTTTTATTAATATATAGAAGTTGAATTTAAATTCTGAAATCTTCATTTATTGGACGTTGTAGCTAATATACTGCTTAAGAGTTGCATAAAGAGTACACGGAGAGAATTTTCTTTTAAAATTTACCCTGAAGATATAGTTCTGATATACAATACAATATTTTAAAGAATTTTATCATACACTTCAAAAAATTAATCAAACTTATTTTATTGTAGTTTTATTAATGAATGAGAGATTTACATTAAAATTATTCGAAATACAATGTTATCCCACGACTATCATATTTTCAGGATAAACTCTAAGAAAAAATTCTTTCCTTGTATTTATGCATAAAATAAAAGTATTAATATACATTCATCTATTAATATACATCTTATTAATATACATTTATATTGAATAATATTAAACACATGGTATTCTATATTATTTGCTTTTATTCTTTCTTATACAATTGCATATAATCGTTACATTCTTCGAATATAATTCTTATAAGCAGTTCTTTAAAGAAACATACAATTTAATCAGGTATCATAGCGTTATCATATTTAAATGGTTCAATGCTACGACTCGATTTGAATCGTACACGTTTGACGAAGAGTGAATCTTCATATGCAACTCCGGATAATAGCTAATCAGCTGGAAATGACGTATGTATGATTTAAATACGGCATACACCCAGTCGGCCTATAATCACTAACGGTGCAAAGAAAATAGGCGCTATAATAGTCGCTCGCGTAATTCGTAATTGTCGATTAGCGCGCAGAGAGCTCTCTTGCAAGCACATTTTTTTACGCTTTTTACTCGCGTCAAACGACTCGCCGCGCAATCGGTACTTCCTGTAAAAAAATATGACTCGGAAAGCAATTGCTTCACTCGCGAAATGATTAGTTTTCAAAAAGATTTTCGCACGAACTTGCATTTACGATCGTTACCAAAAAATGCTTGTTTTCCTAAGCATATAAAAAATATATAAATGAAATATGATGATGAAATAAATCAAACCTGAATATAAAGGTATTCTTTTCCGGATTTTTCCAAACGTAATTTAACAATAATTTTTTATCTCTTAGGCCTCCTTGTTGCATCAACGTTATTTTGTTTTTAACTGAGATTTAAAACTCTCTCTATCCCTGTTCAGACTGTTTCTCTTCAGACTTTAAAACGAGACAGAAAGAATTTTAAGTCTCGCTCAAAATGACGTTGATGCAAGCAGGTCTTAATTAGATTCACCACCAGTGAAAATATATTAAAGAAATTACTCAATTTTTTTTAAATTTATTGATATCACGATAATTTGTTATGTAGATATTAATATTGCATTTGTTTTTTTATTATGATTAATATATACATAAAGTCTAAAAATTAAAAGACGCTATAATTTTTTTAGAAAACTTTTTTAATAGCAGAATTTTCATTAAATTTTATTTTCGTTGATCTCTTTAAATTAAAATAAAATTCAATTATAATTAAAATATGTATATGTGTTATATTAATTTTGTAATATTTTAATAAATAAATTGTGTTTCATTACATCAAAATTATTTGGAGATACGAAATATTACGTATGGAATTATAACTCCGTTTATTTAATAATTACAGTGAACAAAATAATTGATTTTATTTGAAAAGTAAATTTATATTAGTAATCTTTTTGCTTTTATCGTTCATTTTACCGTTGGTGAAGATAGACTTTTTAAACGTGTCCGAAATTGTTTTATGGAAAACCTAGGAAACTGGCATCACTGAAAAAATTATTATACCGATAGAGATGTATACAATATTATATTAAATGTTAGATATCTTCTTTAGATACTTTCTTCTATAGTTACAGAAATATCTCACACTTATTTTGTGGGAGCATTAGTACGCCACTGCGTGTGATAATATAAAACTTAAAGTATATACTGCGTGACCTTTGACTTCCTTGAAATTATTTATATGTTAACAGTTGACAGCCCCGAATTATGTAGGCGTCTCTTGTTTTCAAAGTTATCATTATCTAATTTAGATACCTTTTGAAACTAAAAGGTTGATGTGGAGAAAAGATCCGTGAAAACAAGAAAGAGAGACAAATCTAAAGATACATCGCCCGCCCATGATTTGATCTCGATATTAAACCCTTTCGCCAGGTTGAATCACTCTCGACGATATTATAGATCTAATAAGTTATCAAACCATCTCGCTACCTAAAAAGCTTCTTTGTGATTACGAGTTCGTTCATACTCATTTTTTTTACCATTTCACAGCACCGTAAAATCAAGTAATTACGAGATTCTAAAGTTTTAAATGTATCAGAGTAGCGCAATCCTTTTATCTAAGCTGAATGTTAACATTTCCTGTTGACTATTTCCTGTCGACTATTTTGACCACTGTTTTTGATCTGATAGTCTATCATTTAATAAGCTACATATAACAAATGAAAAGTACACTTAGTAAATAAGCCAATAAATAAAGCTTAGTAAATCTTTAATATATGGTCATTAGATCAAATATGGCGGACCTTTCCGCTATTCTGATACATCTAAAACTCTACAGAGGAGGAAACTAAGAGACAGCATCCCATGACGCCACCCTCGTGAGTCAAAGGGATTTCAGTCGCGGGCGGGAATCTCGTCGCCTCTGAACTCTCTCGCGGGGTACCGAGAACAACCGAGAGGGCCCGGCCGCTTGGCAAAAACGGCGGCGTTGCCTATTTTCGTACTGCTCGCCGCCGGCCGCATGAACGAGCGCGAGTGTGAGCGAACGAAACGTACGAAACGAATCAGCGAGCGAGCGAGCGAGCGAGCGAGCGCGCTCGGCGCTCGTTGAAAGTGAAAGGAGGTTGAATCGGCTCTTGCCCGTCCACTTCTGCCTATGCCGCCCTGCACGCCGACGTAGCCCTCCCCTTCCCCCTCTGTCTCCTGCCTCTCCCCGACCTCACGACTCACGGTATACTACCGTCAGTACAATCGCGCGTAACCCCCCCCGTCGCTCCTCCGTCCGCTCCACATTACCGCCTCCGCGCCACCCTGTGTACCTTCTCTCGCTCTCACGACTCTCTCGCGCTCTTCTCCTTCTCTCGCGCCGTCGACCCTCTCTCCTCTCCTCTCCACCCCCGTTCCACGCGTTCGAAGTCGGCTCCGCGATACTATCGATACTGCGTGGAGTCAAGCGCGCAACGCAGCCATACCATCATCCTGCGGCCCCGCGATTTCGTTTCGGCCGGCCGGGCGAAGGCGCGCCACTCGCGCGCTCCCTTAGCGTATTTATGCATGTATGCATGTATGTATGTATGTATGTATGTATGTATGTATGTATGTATGTATGTATGTATGTATGTATGTATGTATGTATGTATGTATGTATGTATGTACGCGTACACTGCGTGTTGTAAGTATGTTTTTCGCGGCTCTCCCTATTTCTCTTTCTCTCTTACTGCGTTTCGTGACACGGACCCCGGTCCTTCGTGACGCGACCGCAGCGATGGCGGATCCGATGCGACACGGATCTAGGCGCGGATCTACGCTTAAGACTCTCAAACTAGACCTCTTTCATAGAATGAGACAAAAATTAGAACTAATGTTTCCTTACAAATTTGTAAATTACTTGTATTCATTATAACAATTATGTTTTAAATTTTTCACTGTAAATACAGACCTTAGATATAAGTGATTTGCATAAAAATTAGAGAAAAAAATGATAATAATATAGATCTCTGCTATAATGTTCCAATTAAAATTTTGTTATAATTAACAAACCTTTAAAAAGATTTTTTATTTGTTTTTAAATAAATATTGAAATTGTAAAACAATTGTCTGCGAAGTGAGAAAAAAAGTGCTTGTAGTAAACATTCATGAGGATGGAATCAAGAGTATTGCTAGAAAAACATATTCATGAAAAGAAATTTCTGAATATTTCAGTATTCAATTTTCATCATTTAATTTTTTTATGAATTTAAACTCTATATATATATATATATATATATATATATATATATATATATATATATAGTAGTAGTAACTACTAATAATAGAAGTAAGTTAGTTAGTAATAAAGTAGGTCGTACGTACTAAGTTAAGTAACACTACATACTTAATTTACTT
>NW_012130138.1:714964-725335 GCF_000143395.1 Atta cephalotes
TATAGTTATATTAGTATTATATACTATATATATATATAANATANATAATATATATTAATACTATAACTACTAACACACACACACACACACACACACACACACACACACACACACACACACACACACACACACACACACACACACACACACACACAAAATAAAGTTTAAAAACGTACTTTAATATAACATGAATTTATATACATTGCATTTATAGAAATTGTAACAAATCTTTATTAAAACTCTAGATGTGACATATTTTATCTAATCTTATTTAGAAGAAAATTACTAACATTTCTTTGTATTAGCTTTGTATTCTCTTAATTATTGCTTCATTATTAATTTCGCAAAGCTAAAGTAGTACAACACATGAGCTTAAGTAGCTCATGTTGGCGAAATTAAGCAACTTATAATTAATAAAACAAACTATTGCAAAGCATTAACAAATCATAACAATGAAACAAAATTATCGAAATTGCAATCGTTACAATATTAACATTAGCGATTGTTATATTGGTATTACAATGTTCTTTCATACTGTTTATGCTCGAATGTTTACACACTTTCGAAATAACCCAATTCGCAGATCGTATTGGCAAAGCAATGTGCCTCGCACGCGTGGCTTAGCACGCGGATCACGCTAGCGCACGTGCGTGCAACGTTGTCTTGTTTCCCTTTCAACCTTCTGAAACGTTCTCACTTTCAGACACGACAGCCGTCATAGCCATTGTGTCCCAAAAGAAATATTGCATTTGCACTTTGCCTCATCTTGGATCAAAAATAAAGTGCTACAAATCACAATTATCTCGTAAAATATTGTACTTGACAATTTATATACATTTTTAGAGATTCCGTTTTGTCATTTCTATTATTTTAGATTAGTAAATCCTAGAATCGTAAATCCTAGATCGTAGAATTGTAGAAACTTGTAAATTATTAATAAAAACAAAGGAATTTTAATGTTCACAAAAATTCGAACGCTTCCCACATATAATAATTCAAAACAGCAATCAGTTACAAATCGATATAGTAGAAAGTATCAAAAATATATTGCATCAATTGAATAGTGCACTTCGTTGCACCAGAGATATGCAAATTAGCAAGCATTATGCGGGCGTAAAATGAAAAAGAGAGATAAACAAACCAGACAAATACATTTTAAAAGTATTATCTCCTTTAACGAATTCCAGAAAATTTTCTTCGTACAATCACAAACAAAATAAATGAAATTTTAATTATTCCAATTAGCATTTTCCTATTATTTTATGCAAGAATTTTAATTTTCAACATAAAGGTAGAGAGCGCCAAGGATCAGTCAAAGTTAGATGTTTCGAATAATATAATATTTTTGGTTTATGAATGTAATTTATCTCAGATGTGATTATACGCCGAAACGTTCGGACATTTAAACACAATCAATCTGTTAATAATTTTAATTTTAATTTTAATTCTACGTCTTTCTAAGCACTGCTCGAAGGGTTAAAAGTGCGATATAATGTACGGGAATCAACGGTGATTCCCGGTGGCCATCGAGTGGGTGGTAACGATTCGCGTGGGCGGCGGACCTTAACGTACAGATGTGCGATGCGATTCGATCGGTCGCGATCGCAGCGAATATGCATGGCCAAACCATGACACTGATGGAATTTACATTCCAACTGCCGGTCATGGGGAGGCGAACGAGAATTGTTATCGCGACCAATGCCGCGTTTCTCTGCATCGCATTCGGGTATCACGAATCCGGAAGTTTCACACGATTGTGCGTGACTTATCGTCTCTATTTCGTCTTCCTTTTCTTTTTGCGTGCCGAATTTATCGTGCCTGATAAATTTCCGCAATTCTGCGAAGCGAGAAGAAAATCGTCCGGCCCAAAATTTGTGCCTTGATTTATCCTATAACTTGTGACCATAAAACACGCACACCTTCTCTATAAATCATATAACATCAAATGATTAGTTTGTTCGACGAAAGGGTTTATGAGATTACATATAAAATATGAGCGATAAGTAAAATTCCATAAATTTTAATTCATTTGGGTAGATTTTTATTTACCGCATAAATATTGGGATAATTAACCTAAATAATAACAAAATGGTCACCATTAAATCTATATATACACTCGCTAGAGATATTTTATATTTAAACATAAGTAATTGTAATTTATTGTAATTAATAAAATTACAATCAAATTTTTTTCAATTTCTTTAAAGAAAAGTCTCTGTAAAAATACTTTGAAAATCTTGATTAATCATATATCCTAAGAAAAATACCACTAAGAAAAATATATTAAATTTTAATAAATATTTATTTGAATATTAAACATCTACAGTAAATAGATAGATTAATCAATAAAAAAACTTATAATAAATAGATATTTATTAAATAAAAAGAAATGATAGTTAAATTAATGATTCTTGTATCAAATCAATACATTTATATTTAGTAAATATTTAATTGGCACTATTCAAATGAATAATTTATTAAAATATAATATATTTTATTTCGGTGTATTTAATTATTGTAAACCTACTATATTTCATTTCTTGTAGAATTATTCAAAGTTTTACATGCATGTTTACCTAGATCGAACACTAATTGAATACTAAAATATTTACATGCATTTATTACGAATGTTTAACATTTAGGAAGATTCAATAAAAAAATTATGTGATGTGTGCGCAATATATAATCTCTACGTGATTATATTAAAATTATCAATTATATTATCATTTTTTTTTCGGATTATCATTTATATTAATTTTTTTTACAAGAGAATAAATTCGAAAATGTAAAAAAGTCTGAGTTTAATGATTTAAAATTGAGACATAACAAATTCGACAAAAAAAAAGAAGCTTAATTCACTAATCATCAAAGTTAATAAATATGCGCAAAGAAGACGCATTTCTATTGATTCTCGATCATTAGAGAAACGGCACACGCGATTCTCGCAGTCCGTTTATTACGCAACTTCGCAGCGCACGCCTACCGGAAAAGTTTCATTTTCGCAGAATTACTGGCCAGTTAGTCGAATCTCCTCTCTTGTTTTTGCTTAAAAAATTCATGAATTTAGGTTCTATAAAAAAAATCTAAATGGTTTATTGATTATCTCTAATAGAAATTACGATTGAACTTTTCTTATTCATAAAAAGAGAAAAATAAAAATGATATCATGTAAGCTACAGCAAGAGACAAAGAGCAATAAACAATACAAATCACTTTATTCTTATTAGCGCAAAAAAAATAACGCAAAAAATATTTAAAGTTGATTTCAAATAGTAACATTAAGTAACAAACAAAATTATATTTTTATAAAAGCAGACTTTAATCGAAATTAAGAATAGTACAACAAATTAAGAATAGTAATTCCTCGGCTGTGATGTTCGGTCTTGATTTTCTTAAAGATGGCGGATAATCGAATCCACGTATCTCGATGGTAGGATAGATTTTTAAACTGGAGCGCAATAATGCTTAGTAAAACAATATCTTGTTATGGGTATACGCTCTATTGGCTTCATCTCTCGCTCTATTTACGTACACATAACAGATAACATCGGTGACAGAGTATCGCGGACCTATTTATGTCGTCCATTCAAGTATTCGTAGGTCGTTTGCGTCAAACGACTTGATTCGAGAGTGCGGCCGGTGCGCGATGGCTCGAACCTCCCGAAGAATGCGTTCTATATCCGGTTTGCGTCTAGATTCGCATTAATAAACAGTTTAGCACGCCGAACCCAGGATGAGAGGGTACAATGCTCGCGCGCGCGCACATCGAAAAGAAAGGGAAACCTACTCGGCGAATCTGGTCCACGGGTCCGGCGTGTGACGTCAGATTCTCCCCATAAAAATTAACGAGATACCACGTGACTGCGCTCGCCCACGGTCGGGCCAATCGCGAGACTCGGGATCCCTCCGAGTGACACGGCGACATACTCGGTTACGACGCGACGCGACATTAAGCCTGTTCTTTTTAGCTGAACTTCTTGCATGGTTTATCCTTTCTTTTTTTTTCTCTAACATGGAAAGAAAAGGAGGAAAGAGATAAACCGCAAGAAGTTTAGAAGCTAAAAAGACCAGATTCATCAGCGAAGTCATCCTATGCGAGTGTTGCGAAAAGCACGAAAAAAAAAAAAACCAAGAATCATACTCAGGAAAAGATTCGTCGGAAATACTTTGCTCGTCATGCGGACAAAGAAAACAGCCGCTTGCATTGGGCGAGTGAGTAAATACGTTTACCGATATTTAGGATCTAAAAAGTTCTTTTATATCGTTATCGAGAGTAATCAATAAATCAATAGTGCAAAAGAATTCTTATACGTCAGAGCATGTTTGTATACTAATTTTATGACTGAAAAACACGAGAGGATATCGATATGTGAAAATTGAGATGATCCAACACTTGAAAAAAGAAATTGTTCGTTTGACTTTAAATTAATGGTAGTTCATCCTTATTTATTGTGTTGGAGAATGTATGGGTGATGTGAATGCATTTAAATTTAATACAATATGTTTAACTGAAATACGTATATACATTTTTTAATGAAAGAAATAAAGACGAACTAAATTAATTTAGTTAACTAAGCAATTTTTTTCTCTGTATAATGTAATTTGATATATTTGGCCTTATTATTATGCTAATAAATAGCAAATTGGACGTACTAATTTGGTGTGTAAAGCTGTTGTCCATCGATCCATTCTAAATACAAAAATAAATTGTATAAACTTTTTAAAATTACAAAATATATATTTTACCAAACAACATAATAAAGATAATGAATTAAAGATAATATCGAGATTTAATTAGTTTTTGTACACTGAAAAATTTATTAAATTTATTAAATAATATAATATATTATAGGATCATATATTTTTTTAATAACACAACAATAAAAATCAATGTCTTAAACGGTCTAGCTGGTTCTTAAATGCTTGTATGATTCTGTGAATTTATGTACTACGTATGTAGTTCTTTGAAACGCGCGTCGAAGTGAATAAATTTAAATAAATATTTATTTATAAATAGTACTAACTAAACGTTTACTTACAATAAATAAACATTTATTCAATAAAAAAATTATTAATGATTAAATTAAATTAATAGTTCTTGTATCAAATAAAAATATACCTATATGTATATATTTTTAACAATTATTGAGTTGGTACTATTCAAACAAATATTTATTAGAATTTATTCAATTTTTCCATGAATTTCTATTAAACAAATATCTTTACATTAATTCGTAACGGCTCTAACATGCACCGGTGCAGATGTAAGATAATGTAAGTTAATTTAATCCAATCAAATTTGCTAAAAGTTTAGATGAAGGAGAGAAAAGAATAAACGAGATTATTTAGATTGTAATCTGTATATTTGTACAGTATTGTCGCTTAAGAAAGAAATGTAGGCACTGCAAAGTTCAGAGTGTGATGCGGAGGCGTGAAATCGAGTGAACTCGGCGCAGTCGAACAGAAATTCGAAACGCGGCCGCGACGCAAACGCGATAACGCATGCGCGCACCTGTCCCCCGAACATCAGGCATTTCAATTAACGACACGCTTATACGCGACCGGCTATTATCGCGACGAAATAATACTTACGTAATAGGTCCGCCCCACTCTCCCGTCCACGGTGCGTTTCGCAGAATGCGAATTCGCAGCGGTCGCGCGTGCATGAGCGCCCGCGCAAATCGAGAAAGAAGTAAAAGCTTCGAAGAAAAGAAGACGATGAGACTTCGCTCAACGAGGGGATTACACAATCCCCCGCCTCAACCTAACCTTTCTCTCCCACCAGCTTAGCGCGAGCCTGCACTGAGGTAGGAGTTAAACGAGCGGGCGGACTGCGGAGGGACGAAACGGATAGATAGACGGACGGACACGAATGGGTACACAAGCACCGTCTTGTCTTGCAACATAATACAATAATTATGAAATTCGTGAGTTTCTAAACGATCATCGCGCATGCCGTGGACTCCGTGATTTCCGTTTATCCTGGCGGCGCACCGGTTTCTCAGGAATTGTATAGGACCGGATACGAACGAACCAGAAACGACGGTCAATTTTTTATGTGCAAAATTCATGCCTCCAACGCGAATTTGCGAAATCTGTCCTACTTTTTTTTTTATGACAATCTAATATTTCTGGTACGCGATTAAAGAGACGCACGCGCTCGGCGCGCGCTTCGCGTCCTAGTTTTTTCCCTACTGTCCTAGTCGCACGCGAAAGGATTGCGCCACCTTCATTACTCTATGACTCTCGCTGAGCCTACTATGATCGTTGCTGAACTGCGATCCGAATCGCCAAATCAAATTGCGTTCTTGCGTCGTCTATCCTACAATCAATACAATCTCTAATCAAATCATCTAATTTTTGATGATGGCCATTTCGTCCACGTGATAGATACAAAAAAATGTAACAAAAAAAAGTACAAAGGTATAATATTAGCTCTTGACATCATTTCGGTTTTTTTCTACAATCATTTTCCACTGATAACAATCAAAAGTAAGTTTAATAAAATGAAGAACGATCGAGCAGGAATAGACATAAAAAGTTTCTCTATTCAATGTTTGACATTCAAAGAATTAATCTTTCGATTATTGTCAACACACTTTGTCTGCATATGATAAATTGAAAACTGCACTTATAAAGACAATGTGTAATAGCGACATATTAAAAATATTTCTTCTTATTGAAAGATGAGACTAAAAAGAAAAAATTAAAAGAAAATATTAAAAGAAAAATAATTTAATTTAAAAACATTTTATCCTCATAAGGAATGCATTTCAAAATTTTCTTCAGTCAGAAAATCTTGGAAGGAATTTTCTTCTCTTAGAGTCTTTAAATTTCTGGTAGTAATGTATAATTCAATTATTACGAATGACAATTAAAAGTAAGAATGTAATGTACGAGAATCGAAGATGCTCAATCATCCAGGTGAAAAGCACAAGTGACGATATTTAAAAGTATATATATTTCCGTAGAAGAAGCTAAATCTTCTGACTAGGAGTTCAAGCTCACGTTCGACAAATTAAAAAAGTAACCGCTCGCGAAATACTCGCGTACAATCACGTCATTGTTGAGGCGACCTTGAACGTGAATGGTTGTACGGCCTTGAACACAGAAATGTAGAAGATACTCGCAGTTCGGTGATGAAAAAGAACCGTTTTTGTATTCTCCAAACTGGTTTCGATGCGCCGCGAGCGAGCGACCGATCGTTCTGTTGCGAGGTGTGAGGTGCGAGATTCGCGCGGTTATAAATAAAAGGCCGGTGCACCTATGTGCGGATTCCATCTGATGCGAAATTAGCGGCGACGACAACGACAACGCTTTTCCTTCCAGGCGCTCGTCACGAATAAGCGCATTGTAATGACGAGGCAAGACACGAGCTCGTTTCTTTAACCCTCCGTACTTATTAACATTCATCAAGACCGGACCGCTTTCAAAATGCCTTGTATTCGTGAAACGCGATACCTCCGTGACAAAAAAAATTAACAGAGCGTGCGTAATTTTGTCCAAGCGCTTTAGATCCCCAATTTTATTGGTAGATGAAAAATTTTATAAATAGGTAGAATTTTAACAGAAATTTTGTCTCTACGTAGAAGAAGAGAAACACGATGTATAAACTAAGAATTTTGAAACTTTGTGGTTAAAAAAAATAATAATTCTTCCAAACCACCCAAGACGTTTTTCAAAATGCCTGTATAAAAGCGACAAAGTGAAACAAATTTTCACTATTTTGAAATAATTGAAGAAAGAATATCCTAATAAAAGGTGTCCTTGTTTACGAAACAGGGTTTCAATTGTAAAGTTCGAATAATGGATGGCTAGAGATTTATAATCCGGAAATAGTATTATTTCACAATCAAGCACAAAAGTCAAATCCTGACACTTTTTCACCTTTCATAGATCTGCCTTTATCAGGTCAATTTGTAAAAAAGAAAAAACGTTTAGCAAGTACTTTTTAAATATTCACTAATACTTTATTTTCTTTAAAAGAACATTCATCATTTCTAATTTTTCCGCGTCAGAGAGAAAATATATTTCGGCAGTCTGATAGAAATTATCGAATTCAGTTGAAAGGTTTTCATCCGTAAATATTAGCAAGAATGGGGAACGCGAGGTGAGTGATTAAAGCCTAAATTTTAATGAGAACGCTGACAAGATAAATATTTTTGTTTATAGTACGTAAAAACAAAATCCGAATGGAGTCTTCCTTTTTTCTAGAAATTGAAGCCAATATATCAAAAAAGAATGGTTTGGTACATTGTGACACCTTAACCCCAAATATCAATTATTATTTATTATTGTAATATTTATTTCTGACAAGAGTTTACCGATGTTTTACAAAAAAAATATTGAGAACACTTTGAAATACCTAGAGTCTCAAGTTATAAGGAATATTTATATACATTTTTGACAATCATGTTAAATTTATAAAATAGAAGAAAATAATTTTGTTTCGTTATTTCTATGTAGGTTAAATTTGAAAACGAATATGTCCTCAACAAAGATATTGCATCAAGATATGATAACAATTTTGAAATATTTTCATCGTAATTTAAATTTTATTACAGACTAGGAAACTTTACATACTGAGAGAAAAATATCAAAATATTGCGAAAAAAATTTTACGATTTCTTTTATTAGTTTTGAAAAAATTTAATCGTAATGATGAAATATTTCTCATTCTGTGAAACATATCTCATATCATTAATTATAAAAAAATAGATGGCTTACTTGTAAGAAATAAAATTTTATTTCGCTGTATTTAAATAAAGATTTACTTCAGCGAAATATATTTCTGAAATTAACTTTTTAAGTATCTTTTTCTTAATGCAATTTCAATTTCAAAACTGAAATGTTAGAAAAAAACAACAACATTCAAATTAATGTGTTTGTTCTAGAAAGAATTTGCCGTGTTTCATTAAAATTTAGGAGGTACCGTGTTGCAAGCATCTTTATAAATGTTGTAACACTTTCGATTCAGATCCGCAGGGACGATCCAGCATTTGGACTTTGCGAACATACATACATGTAGTGAATAGAAGTCTTGAATCGATAAAATATCTCAAAAACAAAACATTTGTGGAAAAAATAGTTCAAACAGAAGTTGTAGAATTTAAAAAATCTATTTACTGATTACATCTAGTTGACCTTGGATAAGGTCGCCAAGGTCAGGTCAAGGTCATATCGATTTTTTTAAACTACATCCTATTTTTTATTTCATAATCTAATAGCTGATGTCAAGAGCTTTTCAAAATACTGTAATAAAGTTCATTTTCATTAAGTCACTTTCTGAGTTATGAAGCTTGAAGGTTACAACCGGCATTAGTATTAGAGAGAGATGTTACGACCGACGGCTAAAACCTCTTGAATGTTCTTCAGGATCATGCTCTAACATTTGTTAAGATCAAGATCATTGGAGAATGTTCCTCATATTTCAATTTTACACTAAAAATTCATTTTTAAAAATGAAAATAAGAGGAACAATCTCGAATATTCTTAATAAATCCTAAATTCAAGAGATTTTAATTGTCAATCGGATATCTTGGATAACGCCGGTGATATCACCTTCAAGCCTCATAATTCGAAAAATTAATTAATAAAAAAAATATCTTGTTATAGTTTCTATTTCTTTTCTTTTTCAAAGAGCTCTAAAAAATTACAAGATTATGCAATGAACAAAGGGGATTTTCGTAAAAAAAAAAAATCTTACTTTAACAACCATCCAAGGTCAAAAGAAGCGAGCAGTAAATAGATTTTTTTAAGATCTACAACTTTCATTTGAATCATTTTTTCCAAAAATGCTTTATTTTCGAGATTTTACCAGTTCAGTTTTTTATTCACTCTGATGTATATACAGGGTATATTTTAAATAATGCCCACTAATGATACAGTGCTATTCTTAATAAAAAAAACTGAATTTATCATGCAATTTTCACAATAATTAACGAGATATTAATTTCTAAAGATTACTGAATAAATAAATAAAATTCGATGTATTGGGTGTGGGAAAAAGAACGTGGCGTTTTTCCCATTAGATCGCATTAAAAAACCGCTATGAACTTTTTCTACCTAATATAAGACAATTATAAGATATCTTTCAGTGTTTTTTGTAAAATATTTTGAAGTTGTTTCTTAAAAAACTCTTTAAAGGTATCTTAAAATTATTTTATACATCGATTTTAGACATGTTATTCATTGGGTTACTAAAAAAATATTGCGAAAATTGCAAAATAGTAGAGAACTTTTCCATTCAGTTTTTTTATTAGAAATAGCACTATATGAATGGGAGTTTAAGATACATCCTCTGTGTGTGTGTGTGTGTGTGTGTGTGTGTGTGTGTGTGTGTGTGTGTGTGTGTGTGTGTGTGTGTGTGTG
>NW_012130138.1:727277-733934 GCF_000143395.1 Atta cephalotes
TATAGTAGAGAGAGAGAGAGAGAGAGAGAGAGAGAGAATTATTTTGAGTAATTGATCAAGGAAGAAACATGAGGACGACTTTACAATAATTTTATTCCTATTATTTCTGTCATTATCCTATTATCTTATGTCGTATTGTATCATTATAGATACTATATCATTATATATTCCGTTGAAATATTCGATAAATTGCAAAATCTCATTTTCCTAAAATTTAACGCTTCTTTGATTTGATGTTTTATCGCATAAAATATTGTATATACCTAACGTTAATGTAAAACAACACATTTCGCACAAGTCGCACTCGCTCTGTCAAAAGCGTAACTTTTTCTTTACGTCGTTGCTATTTGAATGTAATTTTGATAAGAAGAGCCTACGACCGCTTTGCCGCGTTAAGCTAAGTCTTATCATAATATTAGCTGTGCATACATACATATACATGGGATATATTCGATTCAGTACATTCAATGAATTTTTTCATCGAAACACTAAGCATTATATTATAATAAATATCGTAATGTTCCTTCCGGATTTTCTTTTGTGTAATCAGCAAAAATTATTCGTCGATTTAGAAAAAAATCTAAAAAGTTTACGTTTTCAGATGCAAATCATAGAATTTGCATGCGGATATCTATGTGAACTATCTAACAAAAAATAAAGCAGCATTGTTCATCAGTATAAAAATAGATAAGCTTATTTACTTAACCGTTGGGCAAATTGTTCGCACCTGCGAAACCTGAGCGTTGATATGCGCATATATACGGCGGCGTTGCTTGTAAATTGCGCAAAACCGCGCTATGTTTCGCGACACGTTGAATATCGGGACCAAAAAATTTCATCCTTGCTATATTTATATATAAGAATATTCAACAAGAAAAAGCTGTAAATATATCACCAATTGTAAATCCGTCACATACAATTAAATATAATTTTCATGAAGATTAAAAATTCTATTATATCAAATTATCAAATTTAATTAAATATGGACAATTTTTTAATTTATTCCATTCTGAATAATGCAGAATAGAAATAGGAAGCATTTAACTTTTTTATCATTTATTGACTAAGAATTGCATATTTGATAATTTTATATTAATGCGCTGATAAATCTTTATTACTAGATTTTATTATTAGGTTTTTTTGCTAAGATATGATTACTTAGAAAAAATTCTGAGGTCATACGTTATCGAGCTAAATAATTTTCAAGAATATTAAATAAATTATTATCAATCAATTAATGGATAGATAATAACATAAATTATTATAAGTAACATTACAATTTATGAATATTTCTTTTAACGACCTCTGGAAATCACTTCACAAGCACCTCGTTTGACGGGCTTATTGCTAGTGAAATAGTTTTTAAATCGCTTTACAAAGCTCGAACGAGCCTTATATTCATGCGTCGTTGAAAACGGCGAGTTTACCACGGATCTTTGACAGGTGTTATCGCGCGATTACCACAAGTGTACACGCCAGTTCTTTTCGCGCCTCGTCACATTTCTTTCTTTCGTATAAAGCGGCAGACAAATCGCCGAACGAATCAAGCCACGATTTCATTGTAAATTATACGAGAAAGTACGCTCGGGCATTATTCAAAATCGCGATGATTAATCGAAGAGCCGCTTTCGATGATGAGTAGGAATAATTTGTTAACGCCGAGGCAAACAACGCGAAAGTGAAGTGTGAAAACGTCATAGCTAGCGACAAAACGACGCAGAAGAAAAAGACAATAACCATTACTCTCTGCTCCTTACATTTTACAGCGGCGAAATGGCAGCGTCCAGCCATGATTACAACAAATATTATCACTTATGTTCCCATTTCCATCAATATAGATTGACTTTAATTTCAATTCAATCTTTTAATCTTCATCTTTTTCTAGCTCTTATAATCAGAGAAAAAAAAAGTTAATTGAATCAAAATCAAAATTAAACATTAGTATTATAAAAACGAGCATGAATGATATATACTTCATGAATTATCGAATCCACAATTTTATCGATATACCTCCTACTGCTTCCCTCCATCCCCGATTTCTTTTTTGTTTTATAATTCAGCTTAATTACTTTTCATAGATAGGTGTTTTAGACCTTGCTGTTCTTATTTCTCCGCAAGCGCGGATTTTTCGTGCGATTTTCATCGGCACGAATTTTTTTTTTTCCTTTTCTTTTGTAAACTTAATAAAAGACGCAATGTAGATAGGTAAAAGAAACCCCACTTCCTTTCGTAAACACTCGCAAGCACTCTGGAAACTTTCCGCGTTAGGCAATCTCCCCCGTTTACCATCGTAGGAACGCGCCGTGGAAAACGGTGTGCAAAGACGGCAATTGCAACAGATGCTGTTTCGAGATTCGCTTAATCGTTGGGCCTTGAGGGCCTAGACCCAGTTACTCGGATTGCATTAAATGCTACGACCAAACTCTGCTTCGCGGCATTTCTGTCTTGTCTCAATTCCATGTCTTGACGAATGCGACGCAATCGCGAGCGGCAGAAAGCGCCGAAATTGGAGCATCGATCGGACTAGCCTGTTTATAACTCGATTCAATTTAATTTCATTATACGTATTGCGCGCATCGTGTGTGTGTGTGTGTGTGTATGTGTGTGTGTGTGTGTGTGTGTGTGTGTGTGTGTGTGTGTGTGTGTGTATGTAACAGATTCTATATTAATAAATTAATCTTGAATTAAGATATAATTAGAAACAAAGCAATTATCAAGTAATTTTCGCGTCAGAGGTTACTATAAATTTAGTAACGAAGGGGAGTCTCAATAAAAATATTTCTTTTCGTGGAACAAATTATTACGGCATAATTTATATGTTCACTGAAGAGAAATTTTAATACACATTTTTTTTTATATGTGCTAAGTAAATATAAAACTTACAGTAAATAAATATTTATTTAAAAAAAATTAAGTTAAATCAAATTAATAGTTTCTATATCAAAATAGAGTCCGATCGAAAAATCGGTTTCGATCAGTTTTTAGGGTTCAAAAATCAGGGTTTCGGTTTGATTTCGATTTTGGCCGAAATTGCAACGTATCGATAAACGTTTAAAAAACAACTGTTTGATTTTCATTATTAATTCGTTGACGCTTTAGACAACTTGAATACAAAAAACTTTGATGTGATCCTATTAATAACTGTGATTTAATTTCTTGAAAAGTTGAGGATGCAATATTATTATATTATTATAGTTAGATATTTTAATAAAATTTTGTTTTTTAAAGAGTACATAAATTTGTCATGATTTTTGAAAATCAATTCGTTTTCGGTCGAAATTGAGCGACAACTGAATATTTATTTTTAGTTTCGGTCGGACTCTACAAATAGATATACGTTTACATATTTAGTAAATATTTACTTGGAAATAAACAAACTTATTAAAATTTAATATTTTTTAGTGCAAGATACATATATCTAGCTACCGAAGTTGATAAAGTCTACTAATTAGAAACAAATTATAGACGCAAGAGTTATAACGGGGTCGAATGTAAGCATATAGATAATGGCGCGTAATTGTGTTACTAGTGCTGTGCCGTGACGTAATTTCGTTTGTCCAGCGTGTAGTAACGACCGTTTCTCCGCTCCAACTCGAATATCGCGAGGAAGAGGTGCGCGCGATCGATTCGCGGTTATAAGCGGTACGATGCCATCGCTTGCCGTCAAGCGCGCATTCCCGAGCTTTAAAACGGCGAAAGGGAGCACGCGGTGAGACTTGAGTTAATCGCTTCCACGGTATGTAATAAGGTTAAGTTCGTATGAGCGTAGTGCGAAAACGCCCGAGCGTTGCGCTGATGAGAACCGAGTCGACGGCGACGATAACTGAACACGCGCGTAAACGGCTTTTGACGTGCGGTTAGTGGTACGAACGCACGCATGGAGATATTCGACAGGAGATAAAACATGATAATAACGCCGATGACACCGAACAAATTATTGGAGGAAAAACGTCGCTTTCGTTTGGTGAAAGTAAAACGAGAAATTATTAAAATAACATGACGCGCACGATACGATACATTATGCGCGATTACGTACTCGTGGAATTAGATATGCATAGATTCTTTTTATAACAATGAAAAAAATATGTTCGCGTGTCCAGTATAAAACTATTCGTATACAGAAGCATACAGGCGTGGATATGATGTATGAATACGTGTAGAGATATACATTTACATTTAACATTTTTTTCTAGAATGAAACATTCAGATTTTACAACAACTTTTAAGAGGTACGATTCAATAACGTTTATCGAAGTGCATTTGGTTGCGCGTATTATTAGCTTGTTATCAGCCTTATATGTAAGGCACATTAATGTTACACTGTTATCAAATATCGCGATTCAGCCGATAACCTTCATCGTACAATTTATTGATTGGAATTAATTTTATCGCATTTTTTTAGATGTGAAGTATTCTATTTCACCGACTTTATAATAATTTTCATTCGATGCATTAGTGCACTAACCCTAGTTATACACCTTAGTTATACACATTTTTTTTTTACTCTTGATAGTACAGTTGATGTACACACTCAGATACCCGGGATTTCTTCCAAATTTGTTATCGTAACTTTCCGTAAAAATGGGCATGTTTCAATTAATTTTTTTTTTCAATCGATGGAAAATTGATTAAAGAATAAGTCCTTGTGTAAAAATCGATAGAATTAAAAAGCTTTGAGATATACAAAAAATTCAAGGAAAAAGAAAAGTTGAGAAACACGAAAAATCGATTTAGCAAATTGGATTGAGGTTTCCGGGACCACAATGTGTAGCTAAAGTTAAAATCGATGTGCACTGATTTAATCTAAATATAAAAGTAAAATGTAAATACTTTGAATTGTAAAATACATATTTTATGTAACAGTATATATAATAATAGAATATATTGAGAATTTCACGAATTAACCGATTTCTAGATTTATATAAACGCACATCTTTACCTCAATTTGTGTTTTAATATTCATCAGTAAGCACTGAGTGTATCCAATCGAATTCAATTTAGATTTTCTTTAACTTTACATATGCACATAAAACAATGTTTTTACAGACAACCATTGATAAAATCCTCTTGCGAGGTATGATCTATATAACGAGTTACGAATTTATATTCGTTTCTTGATTTAATGAATTGGTTTAATTTTGAGAAACTTTTTGTTTACATCTAAATATATGTTGGCATTATACCAATTTTGCTTTAATTAACTACCTACCGTTCGCTATTTTGCTTTATTTACCTGATAAGAGACGGAGATTTATTTTTACTTTATCGCGATTTAATTTTATGTTGTATATTTATTCATTTTCTTTTTTATTGATTTTATTTTTATTTTTGATTTCATACGCGATGATATAATTCCTTCCGCTTTCGACTGATTAAGACTCAATATAGTAGAAACATATGTTATTATTCTCTTTCAAGAATAAATTCATTATGTTGATGCATCTTTAAATGTTCGTTATTTGGCCCGAATATTTCTTTTTACTGCTTTCCAAGAATCGAGTTTTGATTAGATACGTAAATACTTTGGTAAACTTCTTTTGTTCAACATCTTTTTCTATTAAAAACACTACATAAAAAGATGTCGCAACTCGAAAAAAAATATGTCTTCTTTCTTTCGTGCTTTCTCGGAAGTCGTTTTTCAATGACATCACAATACAGAATTATCACAGACAATTTCTCAAATTATATATTGTGAATGGTATCGAATAACGTTTACCATTACATAAACAGCATATTAGCAACATAAAACGCTAAAAATGCGCAGATATGCTTCGCGTGTCTGTTCTTGATGAAAGTACTTATACAAATGATTTTATTCAACTGCTTCTCGTTCGATCACTGTTGTTTGTTTCTCTCTGTCATTATAATCTCATTATAACATAATTGTCACATATTTTTAATATGGAAATTTCTTTTAATTTATTGAAAATTATCTCTTTATCAGTTCACATTTCCATACTGGAAAATAAATATATGCCAAGTAAAGGAACAAACAGCGAATGTAAACAAAATATTTGTTGACATTCTATTCCCTTATAGGCAGTGATAGAAAGAACGTCAGGGAAAGTTTTTAAAAACGAAATTACCTTCGAATTGTTCGAATTGTTTCGTTATTCGACCGTTCACTACTTGGGTAATAATCGGTAACAATCGTTCGATAAGTAGAAAAGGACTCACCTTCGAGCTTCATGCCGACTTCGAGGCACTTCTGAAAGCGGCAGTAGGGACACCGTTTCCGCTGCGTCTTGTCGATATGACAGGACCTCTCAGCGACGCACGTGTAGACCTTCTTATTCTGGACGGTGCGCTTGAAGAATCCTTTACAGGACTCACAGGTGAGTAAACCGTAATGATAACCGGACACCTTGTCGCCGCACACGGGACACAGCTCCTCGATGATGATATCCTTAGTATCCGGGAAATCGGACGGGCAAGGTATCGAGCCGGTGACGATGCCGACCTGGCCCAGGCCAGGATGGCACAAAGTACCGCCGCCGGTCGGGACCGCACCGGCGGCGACGTTGCCACTTCCCGTGGCGGTGGCCGGTCCTCCACCGCTGACCGTGGCGTTAGCCGCGCCTGGACCACCACCTCCGGCAGTACCACCGCCGTTGCCGCCGCCACCGCTGCTGCTGGTGTAACTACCTCCTCCTCCTC
>NW_012130138.1:739477-742109 GCF_000143395.1 Atta cephalotes
CACACACACACACACACACACACACACACACACACACACACACACACACACACACACGCACGCACGCACGCACGCACGCACGCACGCACGCACACGCACGCACGCACGCACGCACTCTCTCTCTCTCTCTCACACGCATGCACGCACGCACGCACACACACACATCCACGCACGGATTACACACGTTTACCGAGTAAAACCATCGCGCACCAACAAACGTATATACACGGGATACACAAAGTTGTCAGTCGGAGTCGACGGGACTACGTCCGAGGCATGATAACAATCGTCGAATGTATCCGCGTGAACATTCGCCACTGTCGAAACGGATCCAGTCGAGCGAAGGCAAACACACGAAAGGTGCCTCCCTTTCAAGCCGTCGTCATCGTTTCTTCCTCTCCTGTCCGCACTGTAATCCAACTTATCGCTGAGCACGATGCGAATGACGAGACTCGCGTTGTACGGTGATGAATACGTCCATCCGCGTACACCACGTCCGGCGTGCACCACGGATAAAGGCAGATGGACGGATACACATGCGGCAGCGATCACACGAGGAGGTATCACGTCCGCGGTATACGATGAACTGCCGACAACTGTCAACAAACACGGCGGGTCTACCACGCTCTACGTGCGACGTAATCGCAAACGGAGGAAGGCGCGGAACACACGCACTATAATTCGGATGACTAATATAGTATAGGCGAGCGAACGAGCGATCGAGCGAGTGATCAACGAGAGTAGTCGAGTCTCTAGTAGACTTGGAACCAACTAGAATGACCTGACAGCTCGCCTATCTGCATACGACTAGTTGTCCTCTCGGCTCGTTGCTTTCCCGAAGGGCCCGCCCCCTCCCCTCCGCTGCCCTACCGTCGGCACATGGAGTAGGTAGGTAGAGACCGTCGGGGAGGCCGCCTTTGCGAGACACACACGGCATACGTGACGTATTGCCGCGAGCGCGCGGTGGTAACAACGTCGTCAACGACGACGAGGACGACCCACGACGTGCCTACGTCGTTTCCTCTGTGGGAAACGATCGTCGTCCAGGTATGCCGGATTACTCTGCTGCTCTGCTGCTATCAGTATTCTTACGCCACAATCATCACTCTCATCTCACGATAACGCGCGGTCGATTACACGTTTACTCGTTATTGTCAGCGGGCGCACTTCCGAAAACTGTATAACGACGTTCATTGACACGTGATGAGGAGGAGAACGACGTTGTTTAGCAGAAAAAGGACAAAGATGACGATGATGATGACAACAGCCAAGCACACGCCACTGACACGGACGGTCGGAAAATTGAACGAAACTGTGCCACGGAGAGCGGTGTCGAGGCGCGCACTACTGTCAGGCTCCTTCAGCGTTTCGGTAGGTATAGAGGAGAGAAGGCGCGCGTGTCCCTTTACCGACGGGCAGCGAGACGCCGAGAGGCGACGAGAAGGAAGAAACGAGAGAGAGAGTTAACGACGCGAACGGAGCGAGCGAGACGCGCAGCGCCGCGCGGAGTATAACCAACACAGCGCACGGCATAAGTGAAAGTGATTCAGCAGCGCATGCCACCGCGCGCCGCGGCGGCCAGGTAGGTATCCGACGCGGACGCGGTGTGGAGGTGCCGCCTGAGAAGTCTCCGGCGCGGGCGCGGGTACGGGAGAGAGGGAGCGAGTAAGCACGCGGTCGCGCGCAGCAGAGAGGAGGCGAGCCGCGCCACGCCGCGGTCGAAGGTATCGGTGGAGGGGACCGGAGGAGGACGCCGAGAAGGAGGTTGCGCGATCTGTGGCGGGGGATGACCTACTTACGGAACCAGGTCTATGTCGGCCGGAGAAATATTGTCCGCTCCGCGAGCGTCGCGTCGTCTCGCCTCGCCTCACTTCGCCTTGTCCTCACCTCCTCTCCTCAAAGTTTCGTTACGCGCGATGAACACGCGTCTCGTATCCGACCTCCGCGGCTCTTCAGGATTTTTTAATAGCGCAGATGATTTTGAACGTATAATAGTGTTAAACTATAAGATGTTATACGTGTATGCAAACGAGAAAAAAAAGAAAAAGAGGTATCTCACAGTATCCCACCGGCAAGACTGAGAAAGCGACCGGTCCTGCGAGTGACGTAAGACGCATTCCATGAACATATCGAGGATAGGACCGAGTCGTCTTTTTATTTATTTATTTTTTTTTTGTTTTGTTTCGGACCTCTTTGCACGTCTCGAGACAAGACACAGGGGATCTATTCGCGAGAAACAGAGACTATGAGAGAGGGACGAGCGCCGCGCGCGTCAAGTGCGAACCGTTCGCGGAGAGAAGCGACTTTTGCTTTCAAAGTGCAGGACGGGTGAACCGGCACTCGACAGGAATATATCGTCAGGTAGAAGCGCGGCCGCGGGTAAGCGTTCGCGGGCACGAGACACGTACAGGCCGCGCGGCTGGGTCAACAGCAACGCCGTTGGCACTCCCCGAGAGACAAGCGCGAAGCGCCTCCACGGTGAGGCCCTGTGTGTGTGTGTGTGTGTGTGTGTGTGTGTGTGTGTATATGTGTGTGTGCGCGTGTGTGTGTGTACGCGCATACGTGTGTATGAGCAGTGGATGTGCGCGACGCGGAGCGTGGTGGGGGAGACCTACTGACCCAGTTTGTCGAG
>NW_012130138.1:742962-746889 GCF_000143395.1 Atta cephalotes
GCACGGCTTGTGAAGTATCGGCAAGCGTGTTGTCATCGTTGTCATCGTTTAGGGTGCACCAGGTTTCGAGATTAAGAGTACATCGCGTCTGTACGTTGATCTCTGTACGAAGATTTATGCAGAATCGTTCAAAAGCCGATATTCAGAGTCGATTCTTATTTGAATACCATCTTAATCTCAAGTAATACCATCTTAACTCTCTTTCTGATTGGTTCGTGACATCTTAAGATTGTATTTGAGACAGTCTTGTATATAAAAACTCACTCTGGATATGGACAGTCTATCGCGTCGCCGAAAAAAAAGAAGAAAAAGATTTACGAGAGATCGTCGCTTTCGGCAGCATCCGAGAATACGTAATAACGTGTCTACAGAAATACTACGAGAGAAATAATTCGGGGAAACAAACATGTCTCCAACATCGATTTCATAATAGGAGCATTCTTATGATAACTATCGAGTGCCTGAAACATACTCGATTTGGTCCTCTGCACTCGCCCGCGTTTCCAAGCCACAATAACACGAAAGCCACATGAAAGCGTATAGAAAGCTCGATAAGGATTTGCATAGCGGGATCGGAAAGCAGTGCTTGGAAAAGCGAGGATATGGGTAAAAAATGAAGCGTAACGTGATCGAAAGCAATAACGTTAAGCCCAGAAAAAGAGCTCATTACGAAGCACGCATCCATTCCTTCCTTCTGCATTTGCTTATGTCAATTTTTACTATAGATTAATTTGAATCTCGGCTTAACTTACTCTTTATCTTTTTCTAATTTCTAAAACTTAAAACTTTAAAAAAAAGATGAAACATTAATTAAACCGAGATTTAAATTATGCTGGTAGAAACGAGTATATAATTCTTAGAATTAGAAAAAAATAAAAAGTAAGTTGAGCCGAGATTAAAGTCAATCTACAATGGTAGAAAAGAATATTTGTCAGGAAATATATGGAAATGATAAACATAACGCGGATTCGTCAATAGAAATAGAAAAAATATAAGATAGTAATATAGTTGTAAAAAAAGCAGTTAATGGTGCATAGATTATTCGTAGGTAAAAGAGTGTTTAATTTAAAGCTTCATAAATATACTCTGATTCCTTGGAAAGGCGAATGTTTTCGATTTAATTTTGAGTCATCTTTTTAAAATCCCATGTCATAAATGAGTTTTTTGACGGCTATTATTTACTTAAAATATCCATTGCGTTCAAAACACGAAATTTTATCGTACATTCTATATTTTACGATAGACATTAAAATCATTTTATGTGTAATTACTGCAAAATATTATGTCGCAACATTTATATCAATGCTATTAAATCATATTTAAAAAGCAGTATATTACAAGATCATTTTATTCAGATAACATAATACATTGTGTAAAAATCCGTAACGACGATCTGAACCTAAACGAGAGCCGTGACTCGAATCCCGCTGAAAAAATACACACGATCGATCGAACTTCCGTTCCTCATTGTACTGCAGTGCTTCTAAACTGTGTCTTTTGTTCGAACCGGTGCGGATCGGAAGTGAGTACCTGCGTGAGCACACCGCGTTCGAGCGCACGCACGCACGCATTATTTTTACCGGATAGGTCGACCGGATAAGTGTCTACTTAAAAAGAAAACAAAAAAAAAGAGGTCTCGATGGTGCGCTACCGCCGACGTATCGACGACGCAGGTGGAATAAGAATTGTCGCGGATGAAAAAGGGTCAAACGAAAACGAAAAGGGCCCTCGGCGGCCAACACAGAGAACCGCACTCGAAAGAACGGAACGGAAGAAGAAACGGAGGAAAGTGAAAGCCCATCCGCACGCCGCGACCCAGAAACTTTCAAAGTGTAAAATCGACGGCGCAACGCCGTGTTTGGCAGTCGCCATACTACGTACGAGCACGTCCGCGTTCGCGAGCTAGGGATGCCCTCCGAATCTTTTTCCTTTTCCCTTTTTCTTTTTCTCTTTTTTTCTTTTCTTTTTTTTTTTATTACAACGGTACCGCGATTGCGTTAAAATTGCGTGCGCTCCCGGAGCGGAGTGTAGACAATTAACAACGCGTCGCGGCGGAGAAGAATCGGACGGAATCGGTTTCACTTTCGAGTGTCGCGTTTTCGGCACACGGTTGCACCGCGTTACGCAATGCGGCGTTGAGTATTACGGCACCGGGTGCAATTGCAGTGGGTCGGTTGTGAGTTGATAAAAAAAGAAGAAAAAAAAGAAAAAAAAAGAGAGAAAAAAGAAAAAGAGAAAAATATGTCCCGTTCTTTATTCAAAAATAAGTTTCGTCAATTTGCAAAGTGTCATATTCGGTGTCACGGCCTTACGTAATATGGTCCAATTGCAACGCTCCAATTAATAATAATATCGTTTAGCGTATCGCCGACAGAATCGGCTAACACATGGAGGAGGCTCTCACCGCCGCCGATGCGGTGCGATGTGTTTAGCGAGTTTACTCATCGGCTCGTTATCGCGAGCGATTAATAGCACACAGAAGGGAGAGAGAATAATTATAGACGAAGTGGTATGAAGTAAGCGATTCATCGTGCGAAAGTATCGTACGTATCGCGACGCGAGAGTTGAGCTTTTCGTCTTCCTCCTCATATATTATATCCTATGCTTACGTGTGTATAACACGCATATATTCCGCGACTCACGGTGTAAACTCGTTACATGAGCTTATGAGGACTCAACACGACACGATACGACACGATAACGACAGCCACGACGACAAAGCCTGCCACGGTACCACGACACATAGTCCTTTACCCGTATAGACTGAAATTATGCGATCATTATCGGGATTACGCTTGATTTCTAGGTCAATTAGCATCGCAGTGATCTTTTAAACGTTCCGTGAGCAAATGGATGCGCGCGTGTCCACGTGCGACGTCAATCGGAATAATTGTCGTGGTGATGTGAGAATGGACCACGCGAGAATACTTGGCGCACCTCGAGAGAGTCTATATACCTCGAGAAGTTCGAAATTTGCCAAGGAACACATTCCAACTTGAAGAATCTTGACCTAATTATTATCAATGGTGACAAGTAAAATATAAATTCCTCCGAAAGAAATGTGAAATATTTTTATTTAATATAGATATGACTAATTGAGTAGATAAATAATTAAATAAAAAAAGATCGCGATATCTAATACTGACCTATGGATATTAGATAGATATGTTATTTATCTTTTGCTACAAGTAATAAAATAATGATAATGATATAAATTCAATAACATCCGATAAGATCGAATGGCCTTCCTTTAAAGAAAAAAAGGAAGCGTCGAGTTGTACTTTAAAGTAGGGCACTGAAATAATTTACTGAACCAAGACACAATGCAAATTGCAGTTAAACTGATTATGAGATGCATAATAAAAGATAAAAAAAAAACAAGTGAACCAGATTCAGAAACTCAGATAACTTGTTTTGAATTGAGGTAATTTGGGTCATGGAGAACATTGTAATATCTACTACCTATCGGAGTATTGGAAAAAATGAGCCGCTAGTCTTTTGAGGACAAAATATTAATAAATCGATAAAACTATATGCATACGGCAAATAAGTATCGCACATAATCGATAAAATCTATCGAAGAGAGCTGTAGGTTTCGTCTTCAGTTTAAAGTCTAAAGTTTAAAGGCTTATTCTTTTTTAGAAAAGCAAAATGTTTTTCAAACAATCTATCTTCTGAATTTGGGACACTGAGGTAATTTACGCAGACAGGATAACATCCTCGTCGCAGCTGGGCCAATTGAGAAAAATATACAGATAATAATGTACGTTATTAATAAAGAGCGAAAAGGATGATTCCGATAAGAGCGCTCGTTTCTCGAGTACCGTGTCTTGAGACGCGATTACTCTCATGCTGTGGAATCATAGCTTCTAATATTCGTCCCAGAGAATACGAGCGTACCAATGTGTGGCGTCTCTCTCTCTCTCT
>NW_012130138.1:747401-756918 GCF_000143395.1 Atta cephalotes
GAGAGAGAGAGAGACAATAATGTTTCATCCACGAAACGCGTCGTTTTGCAGGCCAATTCACACGTCCTTGACACATTTACCCACATAGGGTACCGCGAGACCACGTGCTGGTGTGCTCTCGTGACGTATCTATGCCTCTATGTGCGTCTCTTGTACGCGTGCATGCGTGCGCGCGCGATGCATCGGCGAATGTAATGTTACAATATCGCGAGCTGCGCTTGCGCCGCTCATTTGTACACGCGCGCATTATTACATATCCACCAGTGAGAGAAAAAGAATAAGAAAGACAAATATATGAGATTGTTACAAGAAATCATTCAAAAACAATTTATCGTCAATCTTTTCTCTCTCTCTCTCTCGTTCGCGAATTGTATGCTCCTTTTTTTTCTTTTATTTGTGGCTAAATTGTTTTTCTCGACAAAAGCATAGAGCCATCGAGAAACCACGCGTCGGTGGTTTTTGAGTTACGAACAGTTGGAATGTGAAGGTGTTATGCGCATTAGCCTCGATCGGGCTGCGTGGATGCGCAAAAACTGTCTGCGTGAACAACGCATTGTTTTATCGTTTTTCTATGCGAATTTAGAAAAGAAGATAATCTAAAGTCTGATCTAATCTAAAATAATCATAGATAAAATGATAAATTATAATTTGATTCTATTTTGCACATTATAAAATTATAATTTTCTTCTCTTCGTAATTTAATATGAAAAAAACATTGGAAAGAATATTCCATTCACAGATACACGTATTGGACAATATTTAATTTTCTGCACTATTATTCTCTCTTCGAATGATTCGAGATTTACATGTGGAAAAAGCATTATCCGTGATTGAACTTTATAATAAAATTGTTTATTTCCTGTATATTATTATTTGATTTAAGAATAGCCTTTTTTTGTGTAATATACGACAAAAATTTCACAATATTAAAAAATTAATGAATATTTTTATCATTTTTATTCATCAGAAAAATTTCAAAAATTATTTACGATCTTTTCTCCTTTTTTTCCTGCGATTTCTATCGAGCTTCAAAAATAACTCGATGGAAAAGAAAAAAATGCTTAAACGATGCTAGTATCTACCAAAACTATTTGTCTATCTGTATTTGCATTGCAGTCCGCAAACAGTTTAAGTATTTTAATGATAGAATACTAAGATTTCACTAATAAAATACTAACTGATATTTACTAGTATTTTAATGATAAAATACTAAAATCGATACCGATGTGCATTTCTACTAATGAAGATTACAACTCTAACTTTGGTTTAACCTACTTTTATCTTTGTCTATAGTTCTAAGAATTAAACGAAACTGAGGTTGAAGTCAACATTGGTAGAAATGGACATCAGCAGAGTTGACTTGAAATTTATATCGATCAATATATTGTAAAAGTTGTTCAGTAACGCAATAGCAGCAGAGAAATATTGAAAGATTTTATTGTTCTAATGGACTTGTGGCAATAATACAATGAGTGGGCGTGCCGGATCTAGAATTAAGTCATTCTATTCTGCCGCGCTAACTCGAAATCGAACAGAATATCATATGATAGTAAAATATTCTAAAATGATTCTACTCGAGGAAAATAGACATACAAACTGGAACGTGGCAGTCATTAAATGCTTTGATTTCTTGCACGTGCCGTTGTACCATGCTGTTTTTAGAAAGTAGGAAAAAGGTCGAGGGAAAAAAAAGGGACTTACAACTGGCGCAATAGGTATATCTTGACGCCTTTCTCTATAATATATTTTGACATCTTTTTTTTCCAATGACTTTCATCACAGACTGTTACTTTTTCGAATAGTTAAAGTTTTACGGCTTAGCTATAAATTAAACTTCAATGTATTTTACTGCCTGGACCAGTATTATTGCATATATTGTGTCATACTCAAGCATTAATAGAAAAATGTAACCATCGCGAAAAATTTATATAATCTTTACAAAAAAAAAGTAAGACATCTAATATTACATTTATAAATCAGGAGACACGGAGTCTGATCCACTTAACATTATAAATACTTGACCAATCAGAAGAAAGAATTTTACGAATTGACCAATGCAAAAAATACTTTAAATTTGCAATATAAAGTGGATCACACCTATGGTTTACTGTCAAATCTATAGTGTCAAATTTAACCTAATGTGAATCATCACTGCTCCTACTAAATATATCGTTATTTTATAATAAAACAATGGTTATATTTGACTTTATACAGGGTCAATTTAACACTATATAGTGTCAAATTGACACAATATAATCAAATTTAATTATCGTTTTGGTAAAAAATAATGACACTATGGATATAACAGTGTTGTATATCAGTGCTGAGGCACACGCACGGTTGTATGTTATAAGAAATAAGAAATATTAGTTAAAGATGTGTCAAAACGCGAAACGTGTCAAAAAGATGTCGAAATTTTCATCACAGTTATCCGAAGTAGAGAAAGTACAAAAATGGTCAAAATTGATCCAAAATCAATACGTAAAAAATGGTTAAGTTTAGGACTTGTATAAATTCTAATATATATATATATATATATATGTATACATATATTTCTTTTAGATGTATTTTGTTTATACTGGCTCTTATATACTGGATGCGGAAACGCTTACCGCGTGGCAGGAAGCTAAGCGATCAATCATTCTTTCGTTTTTACAAAAAAGTTGTAAATTGACTGACTATCATTTTGCTTTCTGAAGCGACAAACGTTTCCGCAGCGTATATACAAAAGTTATAGGAAAAAAAGTTATTAATAGGCTTGTTCTTTGTCGTTGTACTGGACTGTATTAAAACACTTTAAAAAACTAGATTAAAAAACTAGATTGTTTCTATCTCGCTTTTGCCAAATAGAAATCTATTTGTTTTAGATACAACAAATACGTATACAATCATGTGCAAAAGTATTAGATAATTACAATGTTTTCGCATTTTATGAAAAGTTAAATATCGGCGAAAAAAATCTCAAAGAGATTTTCAGCCACGCAATCTTAAAGCATAAAGATAGAGCTTTAGATCTGCGTTCGAATTTCTTGTCTACAATATTTTATTCCTAAGTTACGTAAAATTGAAAAATGATATCTTTGCAATATTTTTGTCTTAGTTTAATGCAGTTCAATTATCATCATCAACAAACAAAATTTAATATGAAAATATCTAAAAGTAGCTTTCTAAGCTTTAAAATACTTTTAGAAAAAATTTGTTTTATTGTTGTTTTTTTTACGATAATTTTTCTATTTAAAGATATCGAATTTTTCATTATGTGAAATTTTATTATACAAAAACTTACTTCTTCTAAAATGTTTTTTAATTCAACTAAATAAAAAATTATCTATACGCTTTAAAATGCATCGAAAGCCTCTCTGAGATTTTTTTCGCCAAGATATTTAACTTTTCGTAAAATGCGAGAAAATTATAAAAAGAAAATTATAAGTGCCTAATACTTTTGCACATGGCTGTATATATACAGTGCTCGCTAATGTTTTAGACCGATTGAATATCATGATGATAATGATGATAATGGTGATGATGATAAAAATGATATATTAGTTCTGCTATAAAAACAAACTTCTTGTCTTATCAATTCATAATCATCATATTATTTTATCTAAATTATAATTATAATTTGAAGAATAACAAATTTTATGTAAATTTGTCAAAAAAATCAGCACACATCTTTCAAACGAGGGGAGAGATATTTTAAATTCAATCAGAATCATATCCCTTATAAATAATTCCAACGATAATAAGTCATGTTGATATGTCTATTTATTCTTATATGAATGACATTTACTGATTTGAAAAGCTTAATTTTTTGAATTTAAAATTTAATAGAGAAAAAATTTTTATAGAAAATATTTAATATATTTAAAGAATTAATACAATTTGATATAATAGAACTAGATATTTAAATTTAATGATACTTTTTAATCAAACAGAGAAACTTGAGTATTTTGTTTCAAGTAAATCGTTCCGCGAAATTCATGCACTTTTTTACATGTAACAGATGCAAATTCGTGCATTCAACGCATGTAATTTAGGCGTGAGTTATGTGCACGCAACATCCGACAATTATAACAACACCTACGGCACGCTTCGTAAACCAGTCTTTTTTTATCAGCTATCGAAATTAGGAAAAATCATGAGGTCGATCTCGACCTTGACCGAAAAATTATTTAATACGATTACGAGAGGCAGATATCTCGATTGGAATGTTTCTTTTCACGCAGGAATCCGAGCAGGATAATTTTCAAGGTTAGAAGGGAGAATCGAGAATCGAGTATGTGAAGCTCGACGCTACAAAAGGTAAGGCCAATGATAATGATTGGTGATCATAATGACCAGTAATTTCTTGGAGAAATAATTCCGATTGTGTGTGTATGTGTATATGCGAACTGGACGTGTACCATGACTACGTGCACGTACCTACGTATAGAATTTTATATGACTCGTACGGTCGCAATTTTAACGAAGGTAAAATTTTTGCGATGTATAGCATATCGAGAAAACAAATGTTTGACGAAAACACGAAGAGGCATATGCCAAATGAGTTTATTCCCATAGCAGATGACGCAAATATTTGACGATTTCGCGAGATGACGTACCGCTTGCATGTCGTCATTGCAATGGACGTTACGTATTCGCGAACGCACATGACACTTTCCATCAGCATTTTTTGAATTTTTTGGAATTTTATAATATAAGGGAAAATTTGAATCGAAATTTGAACAATCAATCAATTGCAATTAACATAATATAATATACAATAAATCATTTCTCGCGTCGAATAAAACTTTATAGGCATTAATGATTTGAACACTTCATAATCAGAAAAGACACCTTATATTTTAATCGATCTTGAGACGCGATCGAGCATTATAAACTAATAATCATACGAATTTCATTTGCAATCCTAATTAATACTGAATAGATGAAGTATAAATATTCGCCAGTGAAAATTAATAATTTCGAATAAGAAACTGTATAAATTCGAAATATACATTATATGAATATGATTTCTTGTTATTTTAAATAAATATTTTAAATTTAGAGATAAGGGATTTCGTTTGTGATACAAAATTCAGATACGACATTGGGGAGATGCAATGAACTGTTGCATACGCAATGAAATCACGCTAAATCGTGTTATCGTTAATTCACTGAAGTAACCGCAATGACAAATCAAACAATACATCATGCATTAATCAGATTCTCCAAATTGAATATCTCTCTTTCTTTCTCTTTTTATGTCACATTTCATTTTTCTCTTTATGTTCTTAATTTATATAATTTTTATATTATTTTTATTTATTATTTAAAGTTTATATAATTTTTATTATTTAATTTTTTCGTCATGTTATAACGCTACATTCATGTGTATAGATTCTTAGAGAGTCCGCTTAAAATCGTAATAAACACTTGTTCTCTCTCTCTCTCTCTCTCTCCTCTCTCTCTTTTAATTTTTATCATTCTAAACATAGAGCTCTAGGCAACGCAACAGATATACAACGACCTCTCTAAACCGGCTCAGAAAGCCGGCGCCAAGCAATGAGAGAGAGAATGAGCGAAAGTCTTTCGCTCTCATTCACTGGTCGGTCTTTGCACGTTATCGTCACGATAGCGCTTCTCTCTCTCTCTCTCTCTCTCTGTTTCTCGTCGCAAAACGGCCACGCGCGCGAAAACTGGCTCATCAGCTTTTACTTTCCGCGATGTCGGCTTTCATTGGCAATGGTACTAGTTACGGCTGTTACGTCGACCGGTTACGCGATGGAGATGCAAGCGTTCGCTCTCGACGAGACTCGAGCGAATCGCCGTGCCGTGAGTGAGGTTAAATCGCTAACTCTCTCCCTCTCTCCGCGTTGCGATTACTCTCGACATTCTTACTTGCACTTTCGCTTGCACGAGAGAGCGCGCGTATTGCTGTGCAATGTCAGATTTTACTTTTCCTTCTATTTCTCCGTCATCATCCGTCAACCATTTTTCGCAACGACGTGCTTTTCTAATCTTGCATTCTCTTTCATTTTCTAAACCGCTAAAATCTCACATCCAGGTCACTTGTGTTTGATCAATTTCTCTTCTCTTTCGTCTTCAAATAATATAAAATATTCAATATTTATATATAAAAATGCAAACTTGAATAATGATAACGACAAAGATTCTTCCTTTCTCATTAAATGATGTAAATAATAAATAATAAAATAAAATGAAAAACAAACTTTGACGCTTTAAAACTCATGGAATACTACTTTTTGTAATAATATCAAACTACATAAAATTATTCGTAGTTTATTTTATTTTATCTTTCTTATCTTTCTTATCTTAAATTATCTTTTTATACATGAATGAATATTGAGAAAAATTGACTAGACTATGAATAACATGAGTGTCAGATTAAGATGCCGTAAAAAGGTGACGGTGTCATCTGGTAAAGTTTAATTTTAAACTGTCTTATTTAATACTTAATTACTTCTCTCCATTACCTTTCTTAATGTGATGGATTTTTTTAAATTTATTTTCATACACGATTATAAAGAGACAATACATAATGTAAACAAAGAAATGAATAAAATATTAATAACAATAAATTTTTTCAAATTAAGTTGGAAGGGAAAAATATCGACAATTCTGATGAAATCAGATGATTCAACGAAAATGTCTGTTCTATTTTGGGTCGCTCAAAATGTAAACTCAGTAAACTGCTTCTCCCGCGGTTTTTTCTAGGTCAAGGATATCGCTAAAATTGCGACAATCAATTTGTAATTTGATTTCTTAATTGAACAATTTCGGTGGTTTTCGATTTCTCATTTTACTCGGTTTTAAAAATATGTGTTCTTTTCACTCAAATTTGCATTAGCAAAAAATTCGCAACGCGTTCCATACTGAAAAATTGTAATTTATTGACAAAGATAAAGATAAGTTAATGAACAGCGATACATAACAATGACGTAGTAATAAGGAAAAAACGTTGCATCGCTCTCTGAGTCAGAAATAATATGTTTGATTAGGGAATAATTTTCTTAAGACTTAATTGTCGAAAAGAATGTGTAATCTAATCGAACAAAGTAAAACAGATGTCTGAAAATATCCTCTTAACAGTTTAAAAACAATTTTTTTTAAATATTTCAACGACACACGAAAAGAATAGTTTTGCTGAAGCTTTAGCTTATAACTATTAACTTATAAACATATTCTATTTAAAAATATTAAAAAATTTAGCTCGATAGACATGAAGATAATTTTGTTGAATCATCAAAATAATTATGTAAAATACTTAAGCTAATTACTAGAACATAACAATTTTTTGTTGGGTTACTTATCATGCTTGAATTTTCTAATAATTATTTTGATAGTCCGACAAAATTATATTCAGGTTTGTGTGTGTATCTAATTTTTAAATATTTTAACAAAATCGTTCTTTCCATGTATGACACTAAAATGTTGAATTATGTTTCTTCACTCGAGACATTTTTCAATATTGAATTTATTTAATTTGTCCACTTGTGCAAATAATATATAACGTGTGACAGTCATCTTTTATTTAGCCTTCCGGGATTTCTCTCGCGCTCTTTCAAGGACATCACATCGTATATTGGTGAATAAGAGGAGTATCGACTGTTTTCAACATACGCATCCGCGTGATCTCGCTCGAAAGTTTGCGGGGGCGGATGTGCAATTAGATCAAGTTGAAGAGTTCGAAGCATCGAGGAAGGACGGTGGCCAGGACGAGGTCAGCCGCGTCGTTTGTTGCCTGTTATTTTTAGCGCGACGTCGCAAGAGAGGGATAAGGCGTTTTTACCCTGAATTATTATTACCATCGCGGCCGTCAAAGCGAAGGCGGGTAAAGGATAAGTAAAAAGAAATTAAATCGATGAGCGACAAGCGACGAACGATTCGAAGGGAAACGGAGGAAAGCAACTTACGGCGATACAAAAATCGATGGAAAAGAAAATAGAGAGAGAGAGAGAGAGAGAGAGAGAGAGAGAGAGAGAGAAGGAGAGAGAGGAGAGGAAAGGAAGAAAATAAGAGAATTAGAGAAATTTATTCTGGTCTGGAATTAAGTATCTAAAGAACTATTACGGGAATTACACACAGTAATAGGAAACTGACGACACAACGTACTGCAAACACGCAATATCAAGTCATCCTATAGAGAAAAGAAAGAGGGAGGGATAAAAACGTCTTTTATGGATCTTTCACTAGTGTATAATCGTGCGGTTAATAAACGCTTTATCAAAGGCGATAATACGGATGATAACGGTATGTAGGTCAGTTTGATACGAGTGACCTGATTTCGGACTGGTACCAATGTTACCAACGGATCCGCATGCGAGTCGCTACGCGTCTCTCTTTGTATGTATATTTGTGCACGTACACCAAACGTAATTCTGACTACGCACTCAAGTACGTAGTCAAGATGTAGTCGAGATCTATATGTGCCTTCTCCATGTACCTTCTAAGATGAGCCCGCCATCTTGGCAATAAGATTTTGCACTACAGGGTGCTATTGTGAAAAATTGAGGTACTTTTCTTCTAGAGGTTGACGAGCAAGGAAATGCGTAAACTAGAAATGCGTAACTAATTTTTATTTATGTATGGCACTAGAAAGTTTAAGGTTCTGTTTCTTACAAAAGTATTACTTTATTATCATAAATATTATTTCACAAATTTGAAAAGAGTATAATTTAGGACAACATAATGTATTTGTGAAAATACATAAAAATTTTCTTTCAAATCTTTCAAATATACATAATAATATCAGCATCTGATATCGAGTGATACGTAATATACTGATTGTTTAAATATTATAAATATTTTAAATATTATGTATTTGGCGACGCATATATTTTTTTGTCTTCGCCAAACGATATAGTGTTGAGTCAATTGTCACATAATTTTTATGTTCTTAATATTATTTTGTTTATGCTACATATGAAAACTATTTAAATTGTGATGTTAATTATAATATGTGACGCAAATTGCGAGAGTTTGGATTATCATTCCTCCCCCTTCCCCCCTTCCCTCTCAACGTCACGCTAATAGATTATTATGACATCAATTTGGTAATTCACGTAGAAATAAATACAACTAGCTTTCACAATGCATTACCGTGCAACATTGTAACTGCAATGTTTGTTCTACGTGATAAGGCAATCGCGTGCATAAGTTTCCGTCACGTTCTTGCCGGAAGACGTTTGAGAGGCATCGATGATAACTAAGCGAAGTTATGATAACACGTATTCGTAATGCTAGATAAATCTTCGCTCAAAGATGTAACATCAAGTAAAACGCACATAAACTTTTGTTCATATTAAGGTCATGTTGAGTATAGAGAGAGAAACACCGGAAATTTCACTTGAAACGCCGTATTCCTTTCATATTTCTTGTTAATTTTAATTCGGAGAACTTTGTTTTGAATTTTAATTTTCGTGTGAAAAACTAAAACATTTCTAACTGTCCCTATATGCATACATTATGTATATCATATATATATATATATATATATATATATATATATATATAT